>NC_139707.1:24965224-25195224 GCF_964188405.1 Protomyctophum parallelum | reverse complement strand
TCCCATTTCAGAAGTTTTCAAATGTATGAAATATATTGTATACAAATCTTTTGAAAATATAAGATCTACCAGCTGTGAGCTCGTAAATGTGCCCAAATGTATGTACAGTAGGACTGAAGTGGGGAATGTATGTGCTAATGTGTGTAATAATCAAAATCTACAAAGTAGCTAATATAGTTAAAGTTGTAGCGGTTTGCTGGGGTAATTGCCGGGGTGCCTGTCAGTCTCAGTCTGACAAAAATGTTTAAATAAATACCACCAACAACCATACAAGGGACCGATGAGATTATATCAAACCTGAATTAAACAAACACAATATACCTCATAAAATCATAAAGAAAACACACGCACGCACACACATGCACACACACATCATCATTTTTCGACCGCGATCGAGATCATGGATTTCACAATGCCACGCCAGACATTCTGGTCGACAGTTTTCTCTGGTCTGCTTTGAGGCAGGACTCCAGAGAAGAAGGGAAGATATAACCTCATTGTCAGCTCTGTAGCAGTGGCCTGCAAACTGTGTTCTTCTGGATTGGACTAGTGAAGAAACACAGGGAAGGTTGCCGTATATGTGTATATTAGGTTGCTCTCATTAGAAGGCGGGTGTAAGTGCCACCCTAGTTTCTTTGAAAGTGTCCATGTCTCGGAGCCAGAGTAGAATCGGCTCAACGGTCGTCCTAAATATTTTTTACTTTTAACATCTTACTAAGCTGGGATGACCAGATCTTATGCATGTCATACCCTTCCTAGTTTGAAAGTCCTTGTCCTTGTAATACTCTGTTTGCCAACAGCACTTTGAGATTTGTTTCAAATGTAAAGTGCGTTATAAATAAAATGTATTATTATTATTATTAAATGGATATAGTGAAACCAAACTCCCAACATGCAATAGTTCAATGTTCACACCAATAGAGTCAATTCCCCAAATCTCACATTGGTTGGAGTGGTCAACCAATGTTCAGTCAATACTCCATGCACGCAATTAATGTTCACAGGCAACGCAACAGAATAGTAAGAATCAAAACAAATGGCCCGTTCATTTAAAGGTTCACCTCCGTCCTCCGCCATAAAAGAAACAGTCAGTCAAAACGTCAAGTCAGTCACTCATGGTCAAGGCGCTGTGAATCTTCACACTGATTGTTGATCATAAAACTCTCAGGGATGATCCACAAAGTGTTGACTCCGCTGTCATAAACCGGCATTACCTGCCGCAACGAGGACTGGGACAGGGGATACGAGCAGCCGCGCTCCAACAGGGAAATGATCACAATCTACATCCACGATCGTGTCGATTAAACGGCAGCGTGTGCTACAAACAACGGTCAGAGGTACTGAGGTAGCCTCAAAAACCTTTCTCCTTAGAAACATTATGTTGAGGCTTGTTTAAGTGCAGGTGTCAAATATTTGAAGGTAGGAACGGTGTGCAGCGGTTTCCCTTCTATGCTGTGAACGTTGCTGGAGTTAGGTCGGCAGTCGGCGCTCAACTGACAGATAGCTTGGGTTTTCTCTGTGTTGACGTCAATCCCAATGTGTGGTGTGTAGTGGTTGTGGTTGCTTGCTCAGGGTGGGATCTCTGTCGGGTCTTTGCTCTACATGTAAAGTGTCTTGAGACAACTTGTCTAAAATTGAATTGAATGGAAGTTACAGCTGCTGAGAGTGTTTTGTGGGGCCTCTGGTGTGTGGAGCTATGCCAGCGCACAATCATCAGCATACTGTAGCTCGATCATATTGTCATAGGTCAACTTAGTGGTTGCCGGTAACTTCCTGATGTTAGATAGCTTACCTTCAAGCCTGAATAAAGTCAAAGGTGACTCCAGCCTGCATCTCCAACCTCTTACAGTATGCAGAATAGACAGATGTAGTATATAGAATAGGACTGGAGCTGTAGCACACAGCCTTGTCTTAATGCAGTCTGCACAGTGCACACCAAAGATCTCCCCACTACCACTCTGGAGAAAACTCTGATGGACATACTGTACACACACACACACACACACACACACACACACACACACACTCACACACACACACACACACACACACACACACACACACACACACTCACACTCACACTCACACTCACACTCACACTCACACTCACACTCACCACACACACACACACACACACACACACACACACACACACACACACACACACGCCCTACCGTCCAGTATGGCCCACTGTCCGTCTATCTCGGTGTGTTTCAGGTAGGAGTCCTCTATGGTGGGGTCATAGTCTGGCACGAAGATCTTCTGAAAGAACTGGATGGTGAGCGCGCTCTTCCCCACACCACCGTCTCCCACCACCACCAGCTTGTATGTCGGCAGGTTGTCGCTAGGCACTGCGCTGGTTGCCATGGCTACCTACCTACCTACCGCCACAACCGTGATAAAGGTGTGTGGACACACAGGCTAGTAGGTGGCTAGAGAGACGCACCTGTAGGGAAGGCTAGAGAGAGAGAGAGAGGAGAGAGACGGGGGTAGGAGTGGGGGTGGGGGGGAGTTTGAAGAAGGAAGAATGAAGAATGGAGGGAGTGATAGATAGAGAGGGAGAGAAAAGCAGAAAGAAAGACAGGTGTTATGGTTGTTGTTGCTGCTGCTTATTCATCACTATGGACTGGACACCCTAGCTGAACCAGAGAGAGAGAGAGAGAGAGAGAGAAAACAGATAAAGACAGAGAGAGGTAGAAACAGAAAAGAGAGAGGGCTCATGGCCCTCTTGGATAGCACCACACAAAACAACACATCATCACCACCACCTTCCTTCAGACACAGAACCTTATACGCAAATGAATGTCTAAGATTTCAGATATGTACATGATATCGGTCTTTCTTTGCAGTGGTGGAAAGTAACTAAATACATTTACTTAAGTACTGTACTTAAGTACAATTTTGACGAATTTGTACTTTACTTGAGTATTTCGAATTTCCAATACTCTCACTTCTAAACTTTAGTTACTAGTTACTTTGGAAATTGTAATTTTGATTAGAAAACATCCATTAACCACTCCCTATATACATTTTGGCCATTTGAAAATAGCCGATCTACAAGCTCACAATGCGTCTCGATGCGAGGCATTGTGAGCTTGTTTTTTACACATTTTGAACGTGAAATGGGACATTCTGCAATATGATACTTTTACTTTTAGTAAATTAAGTACATTGTGATACTTTTGTACTTTTATTTGAGTACATTTTGAATATGGGACTTCTACTTGTAACGGAGTACTACATTGCAGTATTTATACTTTCACTTAAGTAAAACATTTGAGTACTTTTTCCACCACAGTTTCTTTGTATTCTTAAATAGCATTTTCTATTACTATTGGAATTCTCGATTACTAGTGGATACAACTATTCTGTATGCACTATTACATTTACTTGAGAGTAGGCCTATTGCATTGTTGCGCGGTGTGAGCTTGTTGATCGGCTGTTTTAGGTTACCGTTCACCTCATAATAGGGACACTAGGGTTACCGTACTTACACAAATTGTCTGTTTCCCTGTATTGGAAAGCAGGCTAATGAATTAGCCCTGGCTATAGCCTTGTTAGTCCCTGTTGGGAACCACTCTTCAGGTCTTGTGCATTAGCCTGGTTTCCTGCATACAGGAACGAACCAGGACAACCATAGTCTTGATTATTATTAAGAAATTCTATCATTAAGTCATTGGTTCTCAACCTGTGGGTCAGGACACTCGGGGGGATCCCAGATGACAGTAAAGTGACAATGACTTTCAAGATATTTTTAATACAAAAAAGAACATTACTGCATAATCAACAAACTATACTATAAAAACTGGTCAAACATTGGCCAAATTGTCAAATAATCTAAGAGAGAGGTGAACATTTTGAGAATAGCAGAACTACAAGCTTGCATGACGTTATGGCTATTTTGGTGTGGGTCCCCAGTTCAAATATGATTATTGTGAGGGGTCCTCAGTTCAAATATGTTTATATTGCGGGGTTGCTGCCTGAAAACGGTTGAGAACCACTGCATTAAGTAATCAATAGAATAATTGCTGAGACTATAATCAATAGTTGCAGCCCTATTGGAAACCACATGAATAGCTAAGCCCAGTTTATAGTTCAATTAGTCGAAGTATTGGAACCCAGGCTAATGAATATGCCCTGGCTATAGCCCTGTTTTGTCCCCACAGAGGAAACCAGGCCAGGGACTCCTCCCTGTCTCCTCGTTTAGCCCACCACACAACCACAGAATCGGTGGAGAAATGTGATGGTTCGGAGTTCAGACAAATGGGTTACGCTAGTTTGTAATTATGGCTTTTTAAAAACAAAAATAAAAGTGTCTACATTGGTACGGTATGAGTGGTTATTGTAGATGTTGAAAACCGACTGGAGTCAGGGATTTGCTTGTCATGCTGAAAACTGAATGTCTATTGATAAATATCCACCTTCAGTGTTTGTTCTACACCTATATGACTGAAGGGGAAAGTCCTTGTGTTATGGGAAAGCTTGAGAAATACAACATGGTCATCACATCTCCCAGGGAGCATGACTAAGCCAAGAGCTTTTGTTCCTTGTGTTGTGGATCCTCGCCCATTTTTACGGGATACCGTGCTGCTATTATGGCAAAGGGTTTTCATTCTCACCACAGAGAGAGGTTTGCAGAAGGAGAGAAGGGTGAAGGAGAAGGGGCAAGTGAGGACAAAGGCTTGAAGTTAACAACAGACACAAGCATGGTGATGATGAGGCAATTGGCAGACATGATGGGAGAGATTAAGCTGAATGTTTAATATTGTGAGCTCTTTATGGCCAACAATCAGGGCTGTAACTATCGACAATTTTCGTAGTGATATTATTATTATTACTGTTTTGATTGTTACATAACCAACAAATATTTTATATATATTTTTTATTTTTTTTACATTATGAGTCAATATGGAAAAAAGGACTAATCTAAAATATTGTTTGTAATAGACTAAATCAAGTAGTCTGATTAACTCTTTAGCCCTTTTATACAGTGCTTCGTTAGACAACAGTGTCGCACAAAAATAGCGAGAATAGCAGATCTACATGCTCACTAAAAGAAAAAGGACACACTTTTGCCCCAAAACAATTACAATTTACATAATAAATTATTTGTTCAACTAACTGTTGCACCCCTACAGCCATTACCTAATACCATACTGAAATAGGACACAGAGGGGTGAGGGAGTCCCTATTGTTGGCACAAAATATCCTCGGTAGCTTAATTTCTATCAAACTACCGGTAATTCATATTATACTCTGTTCCTCTTATCTCCCTCAAATTAGCTGTTTTTTAATAAATTGTGTATCACATTCACAGTCTTTTAATTAATTGTGTATTCCCACTCACAGGTCCCTATTTTGAACGTAAAATTTACCGCCAGGTTATATGTCTTAATTTAAGATGTGGAGGCGTGACCATGCAATGCCATTTTGCTATTATGGGGTGCGGTAATTTGTGCCATGGCGCTGTGCGAATTAGTCATTGAGCGGCACCTCCATCAACCCAATCAGCGTGGCGGATGTGCAAGGCTTTTATTTCTTTTTTACTTTTCTGATTCATGTAACACTAAAATTATTGGATGGAAATGGAATGGAATGGAACTGCGCGAGTATAGGGCTGTCTTTCCGTGCGTAATGTGGCAAACATCGTCCGATCCAAAGTTACGATTGTGCTTGTCATTTGACTGGATATCAATAGAATCATGTACGATACAGCAAATGAAAGCATGGCTTCCCAAGAAATGTGTTCTTGAGAGGGGGCAAAATGTTCCCGAGATTCCTTACGAAGCATAGCGGAAGCATGAGATGAAGCTTGTCAAGCTTCCGCAAGCATAACGTAAGTCCCGCTGTGATTGGCCAGTAGTCACTTGAGTGGCAGTGAGAGACATGGAGGAGTCGCATGAGTGACGTCACTTGGGGGTCGCAGCCTTCAGCACTCTTCCTGCGCACTTCCGCCCCCTTGGCTCCAACAAACTGCAGCGGCCAATGAGGCATCTATGCTTCATGTACTACATATTGTCTCAGTAAGACAGCCCTCCCCTTCTCCACAAAGAGGAGCAGTGCAGCAAAGCATTATGGTCATTGTAGGAATTCAGCAATGCAGTCCTAGCCTGGGCAGCATTCCTTTTCAGGTTCATGATCTGGTCAGAATCGGATGATATTGTTACGCCATGTTGTAGTCATTGTTTTGTAGCCATCAGGCCGGAACCCTCAAACCAGAACTTCCTTTCCCTCAAACCGGAAGAATAATACCTTCCCAATAAAAGCCATGATGTGGTGTAGTTTACATGATTTCTAAAATATGAACGGGAGTGCACTTTCCAGAGACTAGACCTGTATACCTTTGTTATCCCACAGGTCAATTCTATTCTCATCACACTAGGCTACGAGAGAACGAATTTTGCCATTTCATTTGAATTTTGGCAGCTTTATGCTTCCATACAGTAGCTACTGGCTCAACTCATTTATCAGTAAATAAGTTAAAAAGCACTTTCCCCTAGGCCTATTTGACAAGAAGGAGAGGGGTAAACGTGTGCGCTCCACACACACACACACACACACACACACACACACACACACACACACACACACACACACAGTTTGACAACAACAGCGGCAGCAGTAGAGTAGACACAACTAGAGAGAGACGAAAGGACTGTCAAACTGGGCCCAGCAGCACCACTCCCACATCCCTCCTTCATCCATCAGGAAACAGCTGTCAGCTGGCTACAGTCTGCCCCTTCCTGCCCTGCACAATAGAGGGAAGGAAGCATCTTCCTTCCCTCTATAGCCAACCAGCTAGTCAACCAGTCAGTCAGTGCCAGTCAACCTACCAACCAACAGCCCACGGAATATATTGTGCTATGATGATGTAAAACGCCAAACATCTCTATCCAAATAGTCTTTACTTTCATCAGGGGAACAAGTCAGCGTGTCAGTCAGTCTGTCACATGATGCAGCTCTTTAGCCACGTCCTGAGGAAGTCACTTGTGTCTTTCAGCATCCTTTTGGCAGTTTTAATGTTAATGAGCTCTACAAGCTCGTGTAGATCAGCAATTTTTAGCGAAGATATACCATATAAGGTTTAAGTGGTTAAACTGTCCTTGCTCGTCGGGAGTGTGCTTGGAGTTCGCCCATCGTGCTTCCTTTCATACAGTGTACATGGTGCAGCTAGTTGCGACTCAGCCAACCGACTATTTTATTACTCCAAGTCCAAGCTGTCACAGCTTGTTTACAGCCAGACACCCATTCGCTCATAGTCAGCCAGTTGATCACAGTAAGTCATTATGACAGTATAAAATAACTACTCTTGAACAGCACCGTGGCGTGAACTGAGATTCTCCGAACTGAGATTATCTCACCAGTCCTGCTTTTCAACAGTAATTTGCAATGGAAATTATAGTCCTTTAATTTGACCCATTGGAAATTATGCAGATCTGTTCTGATTTTTTTTACCACTTTCAAACTGGCACCGCTATTTATTTCAAAAGTATTCCAAAATTATCTAACTTTTTCCAAAAATAGGAAATCTTCTAGATTAGCTTGTACTTTGGTTGGGATTGTCTAATTGGAGCCAAGTTTAGTTAAAATGCTGTAGTAACCATTAGTCTTTCGTTCTTAACCTCGTCTTGGTGGAGAGCACATCTTAAAGTGACAACCAAACTCGACACAAACTGGTTGCAACAGCAAAGTTCTCCAGTTCTTGACTCATTTTTAGATTAAAATACTTTTCAACCTATCTTCATATAAGTGTCAGAGGAGGTCTGTAGACAGTTCAGAAACCCGACTACCAGTGACATAATTTATGGGGAATCCAAGCTAATAGAGACTGCAGGCTTTCTGATCCTGGAAAGTTAGCATGAAAGTTAGCATGCTATGTGAATATTTCCACAGCCTAATTACTAAAGGATAAATTCTTAGTTACAATGACATTGAGTTGAGGTGTTTGTGTTTTTATGTTAACTGTTGCTTAATAATCGCTATTTCACATCACATCTCCCTCCCCTCCCCTGCCTCTCCCCTGTGGTGGGACATGAGAAATCAAATAAAAACAACTTTATTGGGGGGGGAAACACTTAGACAAAGGAATACAATAAAAAACTGTGGAATGAACTGCTTTTCACATGGGGTTGGAGCAGACCATTGTTTGCCCACGCCACGGACTTCCACGCTTACTGCTTAAAGCTTGACAGTGATACTGCGGTGAAATCACTGTGCCTCCGGTGTCTGAAGCAGTTAGCATGGAAGCTATAGTAGTTGGTCGTATGGATTATGGAACCTTTTCCTCCAATTGCACACAACCATGCCGTTATCCACGCGTCCATCCACGTAAATATGTTCGTGCGCATGGATCTGTACACCATCGACTCTCGTTTAAAGACGCACCGCGCAGCACTCTCAATACAAACATTTAGGAGGCGCTTGGTCGCATTTAAGCTCTGCTCCTGCTGCTAATACAAACCACCACTTAGGGGCAGTGTACACCTCATAACAAAGACTGGACACAGTGTGTCACAGCGTGACTGATCACAAATGAATGATTAGAACAATGTTGGGTAAACACAGTAATAGTGTAACTTCATGATGGAAAAAGACAACTCAGTTAAATCACTGCAGAATTAGGCTCAGAGGACCTGGTCAAGCTGTTCACATCACACAGAAATATAAGGAAGGGAATATACGGTCACCGATATTCACTCTGATCGGTAATTTACCCTATCTGTGATCGGCAATTTACCCTACTATTCAGATAAACTTTAAAAATCACATCTGTGTGAAGTGAGTGGTGCAACTCAGTGTGGGGGTTCCCGGGGGGGGGAGTTCCAGACCCACAGGAACACACCCAGGGTGCCGGCCCGGTGCCGGCCCGGTTCTGGCGAGCCGCCCCGCATCCAAAACGGTAGAGAAATGACAGAGTTACCATGTGGGGGTCCCCGGGGGTGGTGGGAGCTCCAGACCCCCAGGAATGCACCCAGGGGGCCGGGCCGGTTCCGACGTGCCACCCTGTGTCCGAAACGGTTGAGAAATGACAGAGTTACTGTGTGCCGGTCCCTCTACTGTTGGCTACTGTACTGTCACTGTACTGTACTGGCACACCCAAAATCATCATATATACAGTTAATATGTGTGTGTGTGTGTTTGTGTGTGTGTTAGGCACAGGTGGTGAAAAACAACCATGCTGTTTTTCACCACTCATACCTACCCAGCCAGCCAGGCACCCACCCACCCACACACATAAGTCCATAAGGGAGTGGTTGCACCAATACTAATTGGCTAATTCTTTGGTGTAGGCCTAGGGGAAAATCCAGGGGTAGTAGAGGTAGGTGAACAAGTTGTCCAGCTGCTTTTCAAGCAGCTGGCAAAAAAATCCTACAATGATGTCACTGGTAGGCAGGTTTCTGAAGCGTCCACAGCCCTACTCTGAGACACGGCGTGAGTAGACAAAAATGGTACAATTTTATCGTGAGGACCAATTATATGAAGACAGCATGGATGCAGATTTGTTTTGCATGTATCCATCCGACATCCTCCAGCCAGCCAGCTGATCAGTCATCGTGCTTGTGGCCCTGTAGCCTTATCGACCTGGGAAGGATATGGGGTTTCCTCATGAAAGCCAAACAGGACCAGCTACAGCTTATTCATTCTTCATGTCGCTGTGCATCTATTTGCCAAGAGAGTTGATTCATATCAGCTGGACTAGTTGATGAGATTCAATTTATTGCCAATGTACAATAAATTGAAACTAGTCAAATAACCCACTCAAGACTTCCATTTAGTTTATGTAGCCGAATACATTTTGTTAGCTGATCATGCCAGTCCCGATTTTGGATAGACCTATACCTAGACAACCAATTACTGATGTTTTGACCAATATTTTGTGCATGTAAACAAAACGTTTTTGAAAATGTTTCAAAACGTTTCAAAAAATAATGTCTATAATGACATGCCCCAAATTTGTATCCAGGCTGAAAATGGCTAAAATCTTTCTGCATTATTCCTGATATCGATGTTATCAAATAATGCCCAATATATCGGTGTGGCTCTACTGTGGACCCACAAAGTACCAGTTTAAATCTGCTGTTGACTACTGGCTGATCACAGGGAAGGATATGCATCTTCCCTGGCCTGTTCACATGGGAACAGAGCAGTTATTTTTGCTCATGTAACAGGGACTCATGGGGAACACAGAGCACACCCTAGCCTGTGCTGTGCTAGTACAATGAGTTCAATGAGTTCAAACTGTTCTACCAGAAAATGTT
The DNA here is from genome assembly GCF_964188405.1 of Protomyctophum parallelum. Classification (NCBI taxonomy): domain Eukaryota; kingdom Metazoa; phylum Chordata; class Actinopteri; order Myctophiformes; family Myctophidae; genus Protomyctophum; species Protomyctophum parallelum. The sequence continues at coordinate 25,184,965 of NC_139707.1, read as the reverse complement.
CACATATAATGGCATACCTCAAACTGTGGGTCGGGGCCCCAAGGGGGGTTATATTTGGGGGGTTATATTTACACAATATTTATCTGGGAAACAGAAAAAAAGAAAAAAGCCTCAACTCCTATAATTCAAAGTGCTGGTCAGGGTCCCAGTTCAAATATGATTATTTTGGGGGTGTCGTGGCCTGAAATCAACACTGTTCCTGTAGGCTGTATAACATAACGTCTCTGATCTGCTCTGTCCTGATACAGTGAATTTAGCTATACTACCAACATGCTGCTGTTGTCTTTTGATCTAAAGAATAACGTGGCTGTCCAGGGAAATTGAGCTAGCTGTCCCTCACTGTCCTTTATATCACCTTCATACAAAGTAGAAATTGATTGGATAATCAGTTTAATTCTCTCTAGTCTCTCTCATGCACATGCGCGCACGTGCGTACACACACACACACACACACACACACACACACACACACACACACACACACACACACACACACACACACACACACACACACACACACACACACACACACACACACACACACAGTGTTGGTAGGCAGGTTTGGCAAGATTATTATTTTTTATTTTTTTGGGGAGGGGGGATGTATGCAAGAACAATGGTTTCTATCATGCTAACTATTCAGGCCTGCTGTTTCTATTCGTTTGGATTCCCCATCGATGATGTCACTGGTGTATGGGTTTCTGAACTGTCCACATAGCCATCCTCTGAGATAAAGACCAAGTAGAAAACAAGCAAGACCTAGCTGGTTCAGTGTCGAAACGGAAATACCGCCCAAGGAAATGACGTTGAGGCTTTATACAAATCTGTTTACATTCTCTGTGAATGAAACGAGTGTTGTGATTGGTCAAAAAATATAGTTTCTGTGGGAAATACAGACGACGGAAGTCCTGCTCTTATATCCCCTCTGCTTTAGGTCATGCCCAGGCTCCTTAGAGATGAGTAAAGGCTGGGGACCAGGCTAACAAAATTACTACCATAATTACAATTTGCATTAGTGAGGACCAATTATATGAAGATACTATACAGCCAGTAGTTGACAATGCTGAAGTTGTTCTTTTAACACAATTACATATGATTAACATGCAATAATGAATTAATGTAGTAAGAAACCTTAGATCAACTGGTATAGACTTCCACAGAGTGGGACCATAGCGACTGAAAGCACCACAACCTAATTTACAGTTTATCCCTAGTGAGGAGACCTTTGTCAGATGATCTAAGGGTTCCTGTTGGCACGTATATGGGTCAAGCGCTTTGTTTCTACTATGACTAATTACAATATATTCTGAAATATGAAACAAACAAACATCATTTCCAGAAGTGAAATTATATGATGAGAATGGCAGAATGCTATTTAGTTTTCTTCAGAATATTGCAATGTCAAATACTCAGTGTTAAAAAAAGTGATTGTGTGTGAAGATATCGGGCAGCATACTGTAGCACAAGATGTGATGCAGACGTACACCATTATATAACATCCACTTCCAAGTAGGCTATAGCCTCACAATGCCACTGAAATACAGGCAATTATGGTACAGACCAGTGGTCCTCAAACTTCTAAATCTCAAAAACCTCCATAACTCTGAGAGTGTACAAAAGGAATCATGACGGTCCTGGACCCTACTGTAAGAACCACTGGTGCAATGCTGTGAAACCCCTCAACCATGTTTACTCAAACTATGTGGGTTCCTCAAATTGAATCACATCTCTTTTGCTGGTGAACTCCCATTTGGCAAGTGATAGTATTCAATATTCAGCATGGGTCCATTTTGAAAACCAAAAATGTAAATGTTTTATGACATCTATACTACAAGAAATCAATGGAATCCAATCAGTAAAAAGAGTATTAGCCTATAGATATAAGGATGGTGAACTGATATTGGAAATGAGTTAATTCAGGATTAAATGCTACTTCAAGTCGTTAATCTTTTTGATTGATTGATTGATTGAATAGCCTACGTTATTAGTCAGTAAAGAGAAAACAGCATGTGTTACAGTAAGATCATTTTAGCCTTGAAATTAAACGGGTTGAGAATCACTGCTAGAGCCAATGTTCTCTTATGGGGGTCCCTCGTATATGTTTTTAAATGGGGGTCTGCGGCCTAATAAGTGTCAATTTGGGGGTCCTTGACATGAAAAAGTTTGGGAACCACTTGTATAGGGCATTGGCCCGTTTCCCATCACTTCACTCCAGCTATTAAAATATGTAGCCCCAATTACCATGCCTGCTTGTATCCATAACTACATAGGCCTACTTAAAGGAGCTGTGCCATTTTACAGACATTCTTTCAGAGCTCCTTCGTGTAATACTATGTAAAGGGAGGTATCCATTACCGACTGGTATGAATAGTTAAAGAAGTGATGAGATTTTCAACCGAGCACCTTTTCCCCCATGTGGAAACTAACTAAGTACATTTACTCAAGTACTGCACTTAAGTAGCCTACAAGTTTGAGGGATTTTGTGCTTTGTTGGAGCATTTACAATTACATTTAATCCACTATTTTTATTTGAAAACTTTAGGCCTAGTTACTTTGTAGATTTTGATTAATATTAAAAATAAATAAATTAACCTCTTCAGCCCCTTTATACATTTTGACCATTTGAAAATAGCCGATCTACAAGCTCACAATGCGTAGCGATGCGACACATCTGCTATTTTCAAATTACCAAACTCCCTAATAACGGAATTATTCATTCAGTTGATGTTTCACAAGTCATCCTCAGCGGGGTTTGACGAGGTCTTACATTTACATGAAGCTGCGATGAGAGTCTTAGAGGGGGTCTGTGACTCCTCATGCCCCCTAATAGCCAAATTATCTGGTGATTTCACTATGCTATTAATAGTGATGAATATGCCTCTGTGTGTGTGTGTGTGTGTGTGTGTGTGTGTGTGTGTGTGTGTGTGTGTGTGTGGACTGCCTGGTGCTTCTGAATGATCTCACCCTATGATCTGATACATGAAGAATCTCCACAGAATTTCTTCAACAACAATACATGTATTACATTAGTATGTATGTATGTATGTATGTATGTATGTATGTATGTATGTATGTATGTATGTATGTATGTATGTATGTATGTATGTATGTATGTATGTATGTATGTATGTACTTCGTACTTAACCTACGTGTGTGTGCGTGTGTCGGTTTGTATGCATGTCGTATGTATGCACACACACACACACACACACACACACACACACACAGAGCGAGTCAAATACACATTGTCGATCACTTTGATTGACGAATAACACCATAATAACATACCAGGTTAAGAAAGACGAGTGTGCACAGCCCTCTGGAAAAAAACACATGTCTTAGTTTGGGCATAGCCTATTATAAAGGCAAGGCCCGTACGTGTTTCTATGTGTGCGACAGTATGGGGCGAAAAAGATAGCTACCGCCCCTGAATAACGGATTTCGGTTGCTTCATCTTTCTCAGAAGTTTGCAGCAATAAGCAATTTCCGCAAATGTAATATTGGCGTCCATATATCATATAGTATCTTCTTGAATCAAACCATCTTGAACTGCGCCTTTGCCGTGGAATCATCAGGTTAATGTAAAGCCTCAAAATACAGTATGCTAAGTTGATGATTTCATGAGGTGCTGCTGCTCTGCAGCCTATACGAGATTTTAGATTTGTCTTAGCTTTCCTCTGTCCATATTCACGACCCTTTCTCTCTCAGCAAAGAAATAATAAAAATAGGGGAAAAAGAGCCACTTACCGATATAGCGTCGCTATCGTGTAGAAAGAAATTGCTTCACGTTGTCATAATTATTCCACATCTCGATCTGTGTGTATTTGTGTTCTCTATCCCACCGCCCTCAGCCCTGCTTCCACAGTCGGGAGTGTGCTTCGCACATCCGCAAAACAATACGTTGTGTAGCAAATCTTTATATTGCAACAGCTGATACTAAAAATAGAATAGCCCTGAAGGGGTGTCCCTCGTTTTTTTAAGGAATCTATATTGACAAATGACTCGATTTCACGGAATATGGTATTATTGATTTAGGGGGAAATGTGCATGTAAAATATTCACCTAGATTAAAAAGCACACATTTCGCGTGCAGTCTTGAGAGCCGTTAGAAAGCTGACTCGTGGGACATATGGGTCTCCCTTTTCGTCTAGAATGGACTGTTCCGTTATGTCGCGGCTGGCGAGTTGTTTAAAGGGATACTCCCGTCAAATTAGCAATTAGTCATCTTGGGACAACATCCGCATGGTCATTGATGATGATGATGAAAGGTCGAATGTGTAGGTATATTATTTATCATGGTGGAACCATGATTGCCAATCCCTCTTCTAGTGGATTTAATTACATTTTCAAATGGAGAAAATATCCTGTTGAAAATCATAATCCTTTTCATTTTATATTTTCTGTTCTGTTTTTGTTTTGTTTTTAATCAGTGGTCATAACATTTAAATTTGACATACAGGTTTTTATTCAAATATAGGTCTATTTTATAGTTCAAATACAGTATAATAACCAATTAACCATATTATGGTGTTTTGTTCATAGATTTCTTGCGATAAAGCAGCAGGTTAAGCATTTTGAAGAACCCTGGGAGACTCCAATGAGGCCTTTGTTGATTTAAACTGGAGGTCAGGGAGATAGATAAGATTCTGATCAATCTAGACTAGAGAACGGAATGAGGTGTGTGTTTGACCTTTTTGATCTTTTGTTCTTTTCATCCTTTGCATGTAAAGTGCATCTGGAGCGAAGGAGTCAAACTTATGTTCAAATAAAATCCTGAGTGTTCAGCTCTGAAAGTGGACCTTTACGGGTCCATGGTTTATACCCGTAACATTTGGGGCCCTATGTGTTACACCACCTCTTACCCCTTACATCGACACGTTGTGAGCCTGTAGATCGGTGCTATTTGAACTATTTTAAAAGGTTTTTCAAAATAGTAAAATGTTTAGCGATAAGGTGTAAGTGGTGGCACAAGATATATAGCCCCGGTTCCATATACCATGTGCACTCTAAATGTAGCCTGGCTAATAAGCCAGACACAAATATGCCTTGGCAAAAATATATATATATCCTTCGGCGTGTGATATGAGTCTGACTTATTAGCCATGGGCTACTCTAAATGAACACTTAGGATTTTACAGTGTAGGGTGCCCAGAGAAAAAATCTATCTCCTTATATCTTTTGTGATATTAAGTCACCAGCTCCATCAAAGAATTGCTTCTCAGATTCAGAACCGTGGAGTTTTTGGGAAAAGGTAATGCATTGTACATAACCTGTCCTACATGGTCCTGAAACTGTAATGACATGTCAACACTGACACCTCAGGAATGTCGGGCAGCAAATCAATAGTATAGGCCTACAGACTAGAAATCACCTGTTTGTGTGTGTGTGTGTGTGTGTGTGTGTGTGTGTGTGTGTGTGTGTGTGTGTGTGTGTGTGTGTGTGTGTGTGTGTGTGTGTGTGTGTGTGTGTGTGTGTGTGTGTGTGTGTGTGTGTGTGTGTGTGTGTGTGTGAGAGAGAGAGAGAGAAATGTATGTAATTTGATTGAAGCAAGGAAACAGAGCTCAATATGAGCCTTTGTCTTTATAAGCCACAGGCATTAGATGCTGCTTTTACAACTCACATTATAGTGACTAATGGCCATGAAATGAAATGGGCATTTCTCTCTCTCCCCCACCCACACCATGCAGCATTTCCAGGAAACACTATTGATGGTCATTCAGTATTTAAAAGCACAAACACAGACAGATAGACATACTGACAGACAGTCTCTCTCGCGCACACACACACACGCACGCACGCACGCACACTGTATACATTTTTTCCACACATTGTGCATTAGCAGTGTTACAATCCAACAGAATTTCCCTTGAATGCTGCTGTGCACATACAGTAATTAGGTCAATATAGTCATGTATCAATAGATTAATTTAATGATCAGCAGCATATGGCTGAAAAGACAGAAGGAAAGACATGAAGGAAGGACAGCTATAAGGGAGGGAGGGATGGATGGATGGAAGGAATGAAGGATTTCCAGAGGATCCCCATACTTCAAATGCTCTGTAGCAATGACCGTATAATTGGCGGGTATATTTGAGATAACCTGTTAAAATTTGATCAAGGTCACACAAATACTGTAGTATTATCGCCATCTCCAGAAAGTAAAAAGTAGGCCTATACATCAACGTTACTAATAACTTTTTCCAGATATTGGAATCTGATTCATCACTTACAGCAGTGGTTATCAACCAGGGTCTTTCCATGGGTGGTCCCCAGCTAAATGGACCCATACATTTTTAACTCTTAAGAGTGTAAGATGAAACCAGATGGACCCTTATGGGTCCATTTGGTTTCACTTTACACTCTCAAGAGTAAAATTATTGTTAAACACAGAACAAGGATAGTAGAAGGATAGTTATTTTGATCGTTTGCCCGTTATATCTCCTATGGTCCTATACCACGTCAATACAGCATGGAATTGTGGACAAAATATTATCAAACGAATAACGATAACAAAATATTCTTTCGTTTTGGGTCTGCGAGGCTAAATCTCATCAAATGGTGGTCCGTGGCTCAAATGCTGAATAAACAATGGGCCTTGATATGAAAAGGGTTGAAAACCACTGAGTTACAGGATTCTACAGTATCAGGGAGAGAGGCAGCAGCATGTGATGTTTGGGGTGAGGAGGAGAGCTGCTCCATTGATTGGAGGACTTCTCAGAAACAATCAAGAGGCGCTGAACTGATTGAGTGAATCATTGATTCACTCTGCTTGACTGATTGGCGTGATGATGGGAACTTAATTTGAATATTGATTCCCCATGTCCAGCGTTCGATTCGTTAAAAGAAAAAGGAAAAAAAAACAGAGAGGGGGTTGGACATTTTCTTAAACACTTAACCACTTAAGTTAAAACCCATGTGGTTGAGCGGAGTCCCTCAGGGCTAGTGTATTTTCAGTTTCTTGCTATTGTGGGGAAAGCTTTAGCTGATTGACAAGCTCACAACGCGATGCAACAAGTGGTTAAGCCCCACTGTATACAACATAAATATCCTTTCTACAAGCTCACAAACATTGTATATTTGGTTTATACATTTTTTTGCTATAAATTTTGACAAAATGTGAAATGTGAGGAAAATCAAATCTATAGGAACACTATATAGGGTTAGTTTCTAATTAAATTGACAAAGTGTTATATAAACAAACATGAATATCAAACATACTTTTTTTTATTATTCTTTAATTACCCAGGGAAGTAGCTGAGCACAGGTGCTCATTTTCAGCAACGCCTTGCACATAGAAACACACAGACAGACACACACACATTAAAACCTGGGAGCTGACCAGTACAACCACAGTCTTATACTGTTGGCCACTAAGCAGCTCCAGGGGGAGCAGTTGGGGGTTCAGTTCCTTGCTCAAGGGCACTTCAGCGGTGTTGGGTGAGTGATGACAATCACTTCCCCACCCAGATTTTTCCTACCTGTACTGTACTGTACTGTACTGTACTGTACTGTACTGTACTGTACTGTACTGTACTGTACTGTACTGTACTGTACTGTACTGTACTGTACTGTACTGTACGGACAACTATACCGTGGCATCAGCCTGAGCTCACAAGTCACCAAGACCGCTAACAGGATGATCCTCAACCGTCTTAGACCAATCTTAGACCCCCTACTGAGAAACTCACAGAACGAACAACAGTTGGGCAGATACTGGCACTGAGGAGGATATTGGAAGGGGTAAGGGAGCGCAACCTGTCAGCGGTTATCGCCTTCATTGACTTCCAAAAGGCTTTCGATACCATCCACCGGGGGAAACTCATGAGTATTCTACGTGCCTACGGAGTTCCAGAAAAGTTGGTCCAGATGATAGAGTCAAGCTACAGTCAGACTCGAGTCAAGGTCCAAACCTGTGACCTGTGACAACCCTGTTCGTTGTAGTGATGGAGCATGCACTAAGACTTGCAATCAATGGCAGAGAGGAGGCTCTGGGGTTCTCTCTGGTCCCGAGGAAGTCAAGGCGAGTACACCCCATCATGGTCACTGACCTCGACTATGCAGACAACATCGCCCTAATCTCGGATACAGTCGAGAAAGGAAGGGAGCTACTACTGGCAGTAGAAAAGGAGTGCAGGAAGATCAGCCTCCAGCTCAATGCCAAGAAAACAAAGGTAATGACAGTCACACTGAGGACAAAACCATTGCCACTGCAGACGGGACAGTGCTACATTTCTAGGACAGTAGGGCGTACCACAATTTAGTGGCATAGGAGTGGAATTAATTTAATCCCTTGTTTGAGTCGAATCTGGGTTGCACATGGTTTGTTGAACTCCATCTGGTGTTGTGAGTGTGGACTTTGTTGACATTAAGGAAGTATTTAGACAGGTACATGGTGGTGTAGCAAATCTTGTAGACCATTGCAAGATGCTGTACTCTGTCGTCACCCCTAAGCAATTCCAGCCTAAAGGGGCAGGGGTGAGGTGGTTTCGGGGAGTGAGGCCTAGTAGTAGCCTGACTGAGTAGCCTGAGTTTGTTTTTGGGTCTGGAGCCTTGTTTTAAGGGCCTTTGAGGTGCTGTGTTACCAAGACGTGCATGCATAGTCAAAGAAACCTTAGGGCTCCTGTTAGGGTCTTCAAGGAATTTTTGTTGACCAGTGAGGAGATCCTGTACAGGAATCTTTTTCTTTGGTTGACTTTTTTGATTACGCTGGAAGCCGGATCTGCCTTGTTGAGATTACTATTTGATCCAAAGAGAATGGATTCAGTTTTTCCTAGATGTAAAGATAGTTTTTCATCAGCGAGCCAGGTGCAGATTCTACCGAGTTCAGAGCTGAGTTCCAGTCATCACGGTTCTCCATACATCTGGCCAGTTCGTTGGTACTTTGAGCTCCGGCCTGTGTCTTTCTTGAGTACAGGCCACGTATGTTAATGTGGGACGTCCTCTTGATCAATGCCCAATGTGTTGGTGTTGGTTCAGGATCTTGTTGGTAACATGTGCAATTGTGCACTCTGATGTTACTGCACGGCAGTGCACGCAACATTCTGGTGTAGCACCCGTCTAGAGACTTCTGCAGGGTTGGCGTCAGGGTCCGGCATTCACTGCCATTTAGAAGAACAGAGTCTACCGTTGCATAGAAGAATCTATTAATTGATTAATATAACAAATTAGGCCAATCTCTCAGTCAAATCCTGCACAAAAATAGGCCATTCGACTAATCAAGCTCAGGCCTAAACAGTAACCAATATAATGTATGCATTTAGTCATATATGTTCATGAAACTGTGTAGACTGTAGAAGCTGTCTGGTATTCTGTTTTACTGTGGATTTCCCCTGGAAGAGAGTCAAAAGGTTACAGCTCTTATCATGTCCTCCTCTGGAAGTCTAATCACCATTCAACACCATGGATCGTTGAGCACCGGTCTGACAAAATGGCAATGATGCACCAACACGCACAGCATGCACGTGCACAGTAAGGTTAGAATAGTTTTGGATTCTTCATTATAGTTTTGTTAGTTTTGACGTATTTTTTCTTATTCAGTTCGTTTTAGTTTGTTTTCAGAGTAGGTTTACTAGTTTTTATTTCATATTTTTGCGACATCACTTAGTTTTAGTTTAGTTATTATTAGTTTTAGTGTTAATAAGTTGGGTGCAGGATTAAAAAGGCCAGAGTAAGTATTGTGGAATAAAAACTCAAGAACAGATAGCATTTAAAAAAAGAATATTCAGATACAGATTAAAGGACCACTTCACCACTTTTCAACCTATCTTCATAGAATTGGTCCTCACTAATAATCATGATAAAATAGCACAATTATTTTCCTCAGTCTGTGTCTCATAGGAGGGCTGTGGGCAGTCAGTTCAGAAACCTGTCCACCAGTGACATAATCGATGGGGAATCCAAGCTAATAGAAACAGCAGGCTTTCTATTCCTGAAAGGTTGCAATGCGATAATGGAAGCCATCGTTCTCACGATATATTAAAATAATAATAATAATAAAAGCTCCAGACACCCAGGAGGTGGTGAAAAACAACCATGCTGTTTTCGTGCTCATACACAGTCAGCCAGGCAGGCAGGCACACACACACACATAACTCCGTAAGCACCACTCAAAAATCTGCCTAACGATGATGTCACTGGTGGATGGGTTTCTGAACTGCACACAGACCGAGTAGAAATAAATTGTGGTATTTTACATGACCATTAAGTGGGGACCAATTATATGAAGATAGATTGAAAAGTGGTGAAGTGGTAGGCTTACTTTAAGCTTAATACATTGACAAAAACGAAAACTAATGGCATTTTGTCTATTATTTCAGTTAGTTTTAGTTCAGTTTTGTAAACACAATACAGTTTCAGTTTAGGGCTTTCACTTCTAGTGATTTTTACTAGTTGACTAGTCAACTAGTACCAGCAAGGTCAACTAGTGGATTTACTAATCGACTAGTTGAATAGTGACAATAGTCGACTAGTTGCTTTTAAAGCCCTATATTTCAGTTATAATTGTTCTTTTCCCTTTCTAGTTTTTATTTAGTTTCAGTTAATAGAAATGTTTTTAGAATTTTAGTTTTAGTGTTTTAGTTAGTTTTAGTTAACTATAATATTATAATATTGTCCTTTGGCTGACTGGTAGACCTTTGATATGCCATCCAGATGCCCAGGTTTCAGTTGGATAAAACTAAAGGCCCTTTCTGTATTTGTAATCAATTTAAACTATGAAAAATATAGTTTAGCAAAACCATATCGCCATGGGCATGATTCTCAATGACGCTGGTCGATTTGAGATATGACTTTTTTGGGGTTGCTCTATAAATAATAAAGGTGAACAAAAACAATAGTGCTGGTTGCCTATTAGGCAAACACACTAATAAATACGAAAGAGATCAGTATAACTTCAAGTAATTAATAGCAACATATCAAACCTATGCCAATGGAATGGAGCGGAGCGGAACTGAACTAAACAAACAGGTAGACCAGAACTCAGTAGAACAGAACCATCATTCAAATTTTATAAGGATGACCTGATTCTGGCTGATCCATATTCAAGCTATCCAAAGAGTCTGTCACACACACACACACACACACACACACACACACACACACACACACACACACACACACACACACACACACACACACACACACACACACACACACACACACACACACACACACACACACACACACACACACACACACACACACACACACACACACACACACACACACACACACACACACACACACACACACACAAACACACACGCACGCACGCACGCACGCACGCACGCACGCACGCACGCACACACCATCCATTGCCTCCTATCTGTTACCATGGAGACAGCAGAGCTGTTTTGCTCTAGCAGGATCAGAGCCTGTGGCTCTCTGGCTCTCTGTTTCTCTGTCTCTCTCTCTGTCTCTCTCTCTCTGTCCTCTTTCTCTGGGTATGAGGACCAGTTCTGCAGGTCTAAATTAGGTTGGCACACTAACATTGTGCTATGACCATTAGATGCTCCAGGTATGATATCATTCAGAAATCTGAATTGAGGCTATAGGCTACCTCTCGACCATTCTCAAAGGTATAGCCTACTTATTATCACAATTACTTTAGCAATATCACACCTACAGTAGTGTTTCCCACTCTTTTCTTTGACAAATGTAGCATTCAAGTGGTTAAATATCAGCCATTGCTTAGTGGTCTAGGACTCTCCAAAATCTAAATCAGAATTGGACCAAAACACCTGGCATCGGTCGGGCTCCAGTATTGGCCTGTACAGTGTATACTACTGGAGCCCGACCGATGGTTGTGTACACAACCCTATAGTAAATGAGAGACTGTTGGCTTAGAGCTAATCAAGTTATGTTAGAAATTCAACATTACACATCCATGCCAAGAAGTAATATTTGTTTGTAATTGTTTATGTTTTTCATTAAAATTCCTTAGCCTATATTTCTTTGACAATATGGTTTGATCAACGGTGGGTTTTCCAGAAGGGCCAATACAGTACACACTACACAAGACAAAACTGGTCAGCAGTGGTGGAAAGTAAGTACATTTACTTATAACCTCTTAACCCATTCTGGGCGGGAACCCCTTTTGGTGTTTTACCCCCTCAGGCCGGGAACCCATTTTTGGGTTCTGTACAGTATGTACAGTATTCAAAAATGTTAAATCTTTGATGCTGCTATATAAATATTTGAAGTTTTTCAGAAACCTTAGGTCAGGATTTAGAGGCGTTTTTAGAATCGGCCTCAGGCACATTGAAATGTAACATTCTGCATGATTACTTTCTACTTTTGTTACTTGAAGTACATTTTGATACCAATAGGCCTACTTTTGTACTAATTCCTTTGCTACTTTTACTTACTTTTACTGTGAGTACATTTTCCACCACTGCCGGTCAGTAACACTGAGAGTGTAAATGGAACCCCATACCAAACTGGTTGTCTTGCCACTGGAATACCTGTCCTGACTCCAGCATTCATTTGCATTCTGTGCATAAGCCCCAGCAGTCTCAGCCGCACATTAACATTTAATAATGGCTTGCGGGCATTTTGACACGTATCGAGCACCTCAAAGGAACACAGGTCATTGCTTCTCAGCAACTGTACACATATTCTATTCTTGCTTTCTTCGATTTGTGTGTGTGTGTGTGTGTGTGTGTGTGTGTGTGTGTGTGTGTGTGTGTGTGTGTGTGTGTGTGTGTGTGTGTGTGTGTGTGTGTGTGTGTGTGTGTGTGTGTGTGTGTGTGTGTGGCGTGTAGGGTGCCCAGAACAAAAATCAATCTCCTTATTTCAGACTGTGAAATTGAGTCACCAGCTCCATCAAATAATTGCTTCTCAGAATCGTGGAGTTTTTGGGAAAACGTAAATGCATTGTAGGCTTACATAACCTGCATGGTGAAACTGTGATGCCCCCCCCCCCCTCCCCCTCATGGCTGTCTTGTGTCTACTGTACATATTCCTTTGAAACTGTTTTTTCTTTTGCATTGTACTGTATAGATTTGTATTTCATTAAATGTTCTGATGATTTGAAGGCCCTATAGCTCATAACATGTCTATACGGTGGATTATATTAAACAAAAACTTTACAGATTGAATGAGGATAATTCAAGCTTTCCCTACAGCTGCAATGTTGGTGATTTTGACGTTGTTTAATATAATTAGAGAGAGAGGACTTCTCTGTTTGGATAGGTATCATGACCTTGCTGGCAAGATGGCTGCGGTCTGAATATGGCCAATAGCCTGCCCTCTGTTCTATTCTCTTCTGTTCTCTGATCACTTATGTTCTGTATTAGCCTATGCATTGTAGGCCTACTGCTCTGAGTCTAGTCTTATCTGATCTGTTGCAATATTCTGTGGCTGCTGTTTTAATGTAATGTATTCTGTTATGGACTGTTCAGTTCTGCTTTCCTCCGTAGCACTGCTGCTGCAGGTCGACTTAGCTCTGCAGTGTTATTGTAGCTTTCTAAATTTTACATCGAGGTGCCCAGGTGTCCTATAGTTCCCAATGCCCATGCAGTAGGCTACCGGAGTACCCACCTATCCTGTTTTAGTTTTACCCTTATTATTTTACATGGTGCTTGCTGTAAAACCCTAACCTCGCGTCACCAGGCTTATTCTGCATGAAATACGACCCCTGGTGGACGACTCTATACTACCTTTGTCTCAAACTTCAAAACGACAATTTAGGGTTATGATTATAAAGCATAGGCTAGCCTAGACTATAATTTGTGCAATAAATATATTTACTGCTAGTAAATGGACGTACTTCATATGGATTTTATTGCAGCTAAAATAAATGTAATGGATCTCGAACTTATCTCGAAGTCGAACGAAGAGTTGTGTGTATGGTTGTGTTGTGTATGGTCGTATGTCGTAAAACTGTCGCGCAACAACAGGACTCATCTGTTTTCCGGCTGTGTAATTCATATTATGTACTCTTGCTCCTGTCCTTGTGATGAAGTTTAGTAGGCTACATACTGTACATACCATGTAAGTTTTTCTTCTAAATATGTTAATTGTCTCGTCTCCTTTATTGTTGGAAAATACATCACAGCGATTGCAAACTATTATTTATTATCGTGTTATCATCTGTTGTTGTCAGTGTGGCCACCCTCGATGAAATGCTGTCCTGTACTGTTCAGAATAAGAAAGTTAGGGAGTCGTAGACCGAGAATGTTCAAATGGATGTATTCATGTGCAGCCGTACGTGAAACGTTAGATGCTATATTAATTCAGTCGAACTGACTACTCACCCATCATTACTTATGAAATATTACTTGGGAAGAATTCAACCAAAACCAGACATGCTTATATATAAGCATGTCTGATTTTGGTTGAATTCTTAATACCATTATAATGGTATTATAAAGTAACCTTACCCTGCGTCCGTATTTTGAGCAACAAAACAAAAGAAAATGCTTCCTTAACCGCTTCCTATTGACAAAACTGTCAAAAATTACTTTACCCCTGTCTATAGGCTAGGCTTAAGGGTCATTTATGTATGTGGTTAACTCACAAACTACTGTGATTGTCTTTCTTCACAGATTTCTCCACCTGATTACATTATCTATAATAAAATATGGCCTCTTCATTCCTCAAGTATAATGTGCTTCTCCAGAGGTATCGCACTCCTCTGCTCATTGCCAGCTGCAGTGGGGTGTTTGTGGCCAACATGTTCTACCATGTATTCCCTGACAAGTCCTATAGACAGCTCTACCAGGCCTGGCGTCAAGGAGAGCCAGCCAGCCTCTCTGACAAGCTGAATGAGGTCTTCCAGGAGGTAATTACATACCCCATTGCTTATGTTTTGGATTTCTTTCAGTATATTATAACGCTTACATTGTTAATTAACCTTCAGAATGACTAATGTGTTTTGGGATACCTTCTTACCTTACCTTGTATTTCATAAATCTAATAATTCTTAGGTGCTGAAGGACTATGGCGTCAGCTCACCCGAGAAGTACTCTGCGTTTGCCTCTTTTGGCTTCCACCCAGTTGGTGCTGGTGTCCCCTGGCTTCCGGCAGGGGCTCATATCGGCATCCCTGCCAACTTCAACAGCACAGCCGATGACTCAGCCGGAATCACCAACCGCACCGTTTTTATTAACGGCAAAGTGGTGGAATGGGACAGTGACTCTGGTGCTGCCCTGAAGCAAGCGCTGGTTTTATCCTCTGAGGCGCAGAAGTTTGCTATAGTGCGAGAAGTTGCCCGCTTGCAGTCCGGAGGGCCCATCGTGGCCGCTGCAGTGGCACCCGTTTGTCTGGGTGGAGTATGGTTCTACAGCGTGTTTCTGAAGCAGGTCTTTACGCTCCACACTGGTCCCGTGCTGCTCCGTGCGGTTGCGAATGTTGCGGCCCTGGGGCTGGGTGCCGTGTCGTACTTCCTCACCTCGGATTCCATAAGCCAGTGGACGGACTACAACACAGACCAGCTCGCAGCTAGATTGTCCCGTGCCTATGCCAAGGGAGGGGTTGAGTTCTATGACAAAATCCTGTCCAGGAACAAGACGCTCCGCTCACTGATGGGACAGAAGGGAGAAGAGATGTATGCGTCCAGCGGGAACCTGTTCCCTGCTCACCTCCTCAAGCTGAGACATGCACCTTACACGTCGAGGAGGGATCGTATCCTCAATCTGCTGAAGGAGGAGAAAGCATGAGAATTGTGGGTTGAGACAGACTGGACATTGTGGACGTATGGGCAATATGTATATATTATATTGATATTGTCTGGAATTTTGGATATCCTAACATTGTGATATCGCATAAGTGTTTTAATAACATGAGCCCTATTTTACACTTTTCTGTTAAGAAAAAAGAATACCTTTAAAACGCTTTGGGCTTGTAGAACTTTGGAAGAAAAGGATATATTGTATTATTGCCACAATACAGTATGATCGCCACAACATCGATATTGGTATTTTAAATGTGATTTTGTCCATCACCCAACCTTGTCCTCTGGACCAGTGATTCTGAAACGTTTTCATATCAAGGACCCTCATAGGAAATTAGAATATGTAGTTGTCCACGGACCCCCATCTGAAAATATTTTGTGCCAGGGACCCTCATACAAGATTTGTGTTGTTAAAATGGTACAAGCTCACAAAGCAAACCATTGTGAGCTCATGATTCTACTGTTTTCAAATGGCCTATGTGTATAAGGCTCAAGTGGATAAACCGATTTTGATGCACATTTAACTCACTTAGCTCAGTGGACCCAGATCCCAGAGAGGGTGGGTGAGCTCTTGTAGAGAAGTCATGAATCATACCAAGAATAAGAACTGATTTATATACTGTATCGTAGCAATCTGCAGAAGATGAGGTACCTCTTATTTTGGAGTGGAATAGATTTTTAAGCACGCCCTGTTAGCTGTGTTGAATGGAGGGTCCCACTCAGAATTAAAAGTCCATAATTTTGTATTGTTCCGTATTCCTCATATTGACATGGATCACAAATGTTTCGGCTATCCAGCCTTCATCACTGGACATTATTAATATTGAGTGAAACACAAAGTATTTTTCTAGACAATATCAACTGAAGGACTCGACGAACTCACCGCACACAATTGTTCTGGTTTAGATCTTTAACAATGACCTAAAGTTCCATTTCAGGTTTCAGGTCGAGTTTGGGCAGAATTTCAGAACTCTAGGCCCAGCCAAGTGTTCACTGCACCTGGTGTGTGGTACCACCATATGCAAATCTAAACTATGGTACCACCTCAGAAAGGCAAGTAAAAACATATTGGAATCTATTTTGTACCGGTAATGTACAATGAACTAGCGCTTTGACGTCTTGTATTTGTGTTTGCTGTGTCAAATATGGAAGTGCAAGCGATAAAGCATTATCCCCTTCGTCAAGGAACTGTTGTACATGATGTCCACATGTGCATACGTAACTGACATGAAAATGCAAAGATCAGTTTAATTAATGTTTGCACCCCTGGTTGCAAACAATATGAAGCAGTTATCTCTGAGCCTTTTATTTTAGGATATTAATATCACTGGGGAATTCCACTCATTACTCAGGTAGCGATAGTACGCATCATTCTCACAACCTCAGATCATTTGTTTAGTGATAGTAATCACTATAGTAATTCCGCTTAGTGAAAAGTTGTAACTTATCATATAGTTAGTGCCCAGGGTTGTCTGTCTGCATATGAATGAGGTTCAAATATAGTGTTTTAATCACATCTCTGGTCTCGTGCCCTGCAGGCCAAACTAAATATGGAAGCATGTAATTAACACTTACAGATAGACACTGATGCCTTTGCATTGCAGTGTTAAAGTAGACATTAAAGTAGAAGTTGATGCAAAATGGTGCCTTTAGTAGTATGGTTTTATGAATTATGATTAGTAAAATTGTAGGTCAACTTTTTGTTTGCAATATACGAAATCTGTGAATGGAGATTGTGCTAACAAAATGCCAGACTGATTGCAGGTAAGATTACAGTGTGGGTAAGATTCAAAAATCGGTCAGAGCGTAATGCTTTGAAACACTGATTTTCATTTATTCTCACTTTGCAAAGCTGGGAATATGCACTCAAAAATGCAGATAAGGAATAAGGAAGTTATTTAATGTGCAAGAATAATATCCACTTTTTGACAACTTTCACTGAATTTGTAAGTGTACCCTGCAATTTTCCTGACTACAAAGTAGACTTCAGCATAAGTATGTCAACAACACTGGGCTTATTGTCTTGTTTTCAGCACTTCATTACATCCCTGGCTTCCCCCAATAGCATAGTTACAATGGCCCATTGTTTGTCCTATAAGAGTGACATTTCTTGTCCAAGCCACAGGGGGGCAGCACAGCCCATATTGCGTGCCAGTTTTGTTAGCGTCGGTCTGTCCTAATGAGGGATACGGTTCCGTTTATGACAGATGATTTTCATGGCAGTTGCAGTTCTTTGAAATTGAGTTACAGGCAAGGTAAATTAGGTAATATACACTAGACAGTGATGGAACAGCATGAATGATGTAAGCCAGTTTAACCTTTGTGTAATGTTTTTAGGTCAAAGTCCAGATTTTTTCTCATAAAGACTAAAAGAAGACCAACAAACATATACATCATTACATTAGTAGGTCTCACGTCACGAGTAGGCCTATGCTCTTTAGCTTGGATGACAACAACATCAGCCTTTTTCTGTACCAGTTTCAGCCAATGCATGTGACTTTGAAACAGACTCGAACAGTTTTGCACAATAGCCTACATTCTGGACTGGAAGTGGATTCCACTTGACCACTTTCATATATGAAAAACTTCATAGTATGTCTTCCGACTCTTCCCTGTGTATTTTTGAGTGGTGCAACCACAGACCACTCATATAGACAGGTATATGTTTGTGGCTGTGTCCCTGGGTCTGTCCCTGTGTCCCTGGCTGTGTCCAAGCACGAAAATAGCGTTTGTTCACCACCATGCAAGTGTCACTGTTGCACAGCCTAACAGACACACAGGCCAGGGAGGAGGGCTTGTACAGTACAGTACAGTACAGTACAGTACAGTACAGTACAGTACAGTACAGTACAGTACAGTACAGTACAGTACAGTACCACTGTACTGTACTGTTCAGACCCGTCTGAAGGGTCTGATTTTTGGTTTCTTCCTGAAGGCTGAAAGCATTTTGAGCCCAATCGAAAATACACAATTTTTGTGACATGATAACCTGTCCTAATCAATCTCTTAATCCCTCTATTATGAATCATACAACACACAGCTGTGGGCGAGGCTTAAATTCAGGTGGGTGGTGCTACGGTGAAAACCGTATACATAATGGTCACATAAAAACACTTTGGAACAAAAATCTTCCTCCTATAGTATCATAGGACATGATGATGTTTTTGTAATAATATTAATACAAATATTAAAAAAGTGTGATTTCCGTGACATTTTGCATGCACATTCCCACTAGGCTGATAAGAAATACCAAGTAAACATTTTCAATTCAGCCTCATGGTGGCACTAAGCTATAACGGGCCGATTCGTGTTATTACCTATAGCTGCATGGATCTGCTTAAAATTTGGTTCTCGTTAATATGCGCACACCTAGACCCTAGACTCAGAGGACAAGGAAAAACTTTTGCCCTGCATGGTCACCAGGAGGCCGACTTATGTAAAACACGTTTTTTTTATATTACTCCTTCAGATTTTATCCACAATTTCTGCAAATCGGTACACATGATGTCTATAGTCATGTGATCAAGACGCATCTGTTAGAATTTTCCTATTCCATCCTGATTCCCTAAGATTGACATCTAAAGTTTGCATGAGTGGCCCGTTTTGAACAAAATGCCTCAAATCATGAACGCAACGTGCGATTGAGGTGAAACTTTGCACGCACATTCGCACTACATTGAGGAACAAATGCCACCCTTTTGACATTGCCCTATTATAACACCACCAGGAGGCAATTTTTTACATTATTCCTACTGATTTTGTCCAATCATCACACAAATCGGCACAAATTATCTCTATAGTCACGTTATCAAGATGGATCTGACCGATTCTTCATATCGTTAGCCTCATAGGATAAATGCCTAAGTCATTTTTTGGCGAAATTGAGATTTCTGCATACAGGTGATCTCCTGGGGCTGCTGCATCGTTCTGGATCATCGCCTATGTCCTCAGCCAATCACAAAGCTCACAATCTTCAAAAATGATGATCTGCCTAAGTCACTTGTGTGATTTGAGCATTTTTACGTTGCCGCCTAACTCACTTTGTGTGACTTGGGCATTTTTACATTGCATACACAGCAAACAACAGTTACTCTAATAGACCCCCAGGTGTTTAGTATGGAGTTAACATTACTCTAACAGACCCCCAGGTGTTTAGTATGGAGTTAACATTACTCTAATAGACCCCCAGGTGTTTAGTATGGAGTTAACATTATTCTAATAGACCCCCAGGTGTTCTGTATGGAGTTAACATTACTCTAATAGACCCCAGGTGTTTAGTATGGAGTTAACATCACTCTAATAGACCCCCAGGTGTTTAGTATGTAGTTAACATTACTCTAACAGACCCCCAGGTGTTTAGTATGGAGTTAACATTACTCTAACAGACCCCCAGGTGTTTAGTATGGAGTTAACATCACTCTAATAGACCCCCAGGTGTTTAGTATGGAGTTAACATTACTCTAATAGACCCCCAGGTGTTTAGTATGGAGTTAACATTACTCTAATAGACCCCCAGGTGTTTAGTATGGAGTTAACATCACTCTAATAGACCCCCAGGTGTTTAGTATGGAGTTAACATCACTCTAATAGACCCCCAGGTGTTTAGTATGGAGTTAACATCACTCTAATAGACCCCCAGGTGTTCTGTATGGAGTTAACATTACTCTAACAGACCCCCAGGTGTTTAGTAATAGTATGGAGTTAACATTACTCTAACAGACCCCCAGGTGTTTAGTATGGAGTTAACATTACTCTAATAGACCCCCAGGTGTTCTGTATGGAGTTAACATTACTCTAACAGACCCCCAGGTGTTTAGTATGGAGTTAACATCACTCTAATAGACCCCCAGGTGTTTAGTATGGAGTTAACATCACTCTAATAGACCCCCAGGTGTTCTGTATGGAGTTAACATTACTCTAACAGACCCCCAGGTGTTTAGTATGGAGTTAACATTACTCTAACAGACCCCCAGGTGTTTAGTATGGAGTTAACATCACTCTAATAGACCCCCAGGTGTTCTGTATGGAGTTAACATTACTCTAACAGACCCCAAGGTGTTTAGTATGGAGTTAACATTACTCTAATAGACCCCCAGGTGTTTAGTATGGAGTTAACATCACTCTAATATACCCCCAGGTGTTCTGTATGGAGTTAGCATTACTCTAACAGACCCCCAGGTGTTTAGTATGGAGTTAACATCACTCTAATAGACCCCCAGGTGTTCTGTATGGAGTTAACATTACTCTAACAGACCCCCAGGTGTTTAGTATGGAGTTAACATTACTCTAATAGACCCCCAGGTGTTTAGTATGGAGTTAACATTACTCTAATAGACCCCCAGGTGTTTAGTATGGAGTTAACATCACTCTAATAGACCCCCAGGTGTTCTGTATGGAGTTAACATTACTCTAACAGACCCCCAGGTGTTTAGTATGGAGTTAACATTACTCTAATAGACCCCCAGGTGTTTAGTATGGAGTTAACATCACTCTAATAGACCCCCAGGTGTTCTGTATGGAGTTAACATTACTCTAACAGACCCCCAGGTGTTTAGTATGGAGTTAACATTACTCTAATAGACCCCCAGGTGTTTAGTATGGAGTTAACATCACTCTAATAGACCCCCAGGTGTTTAGTATGGAGTTAACATCACTCTAATAGACCCCCAGGTGTTTAGTATGGAGTTAACATCACTCTAATAGACCCCCAGGTGTTTAGTATGGAGTTAACATCACTCTAATAGACCCCCAGGTGTTTAGTATGGAGTTAACATCACTCTAATAGACCCCCAGGTGTTTAGTATGGAGTTAACATCACTCTAATAGACCCCCAGGTGTTTAGTATGGAGTTAACATTACTCTAATAGACCCCCAGGTGTTTAGTATTGAGTTAACATTACTCTAATAGACCCCCAGGTGTTTAGTATGGTAACATCACTCTAATAGACCCCCAGGTGTTTAGTATGGAGTTAACATCACTCTAATAGACCCCCAGGTGTTTAGTATGGAGTTAACATCACTCTAATAGACCCCCAGGTGTTTAGTATGGAGTTAACATTACTCTAATAGACCCCCAGGTGTTTAGTATGGAGTTAACATCACTCTAATAGACCCCCAGGTGTTTAGTAGACATGTATTAAAAAATGCCTAAGTCACAGATTATTTTCTTGAAAATGGCCTAAGTCACTTTTTTTTGTTATGGAATGACTCTCATGTTTATCTTTTTGTAAAAAACATTTTGTTAACCCCTCAGGAAACCATTGTAAAAATCTGCATTAAAAACTCTTACATACTTGCGAGAAAATGTGTTTTTCCTTATTATCCGAAAATCATAAAAAATGACTTATGCATTTATCCTATGAGGCTAACGATATTCCATCAACATAGCTGGCCCACAATAACCTTCCTGACCTGGTGGAGACTTGTTCTCTAAGGAGCACTTTTTCTAGTTAAGGGAAAAGTGTCTTTGGTCACTTATTGTTTTTGTGGGTTTTTTTTCTTCTTCTTCTCCTTCCGCCAAAAATAGCAGGTCTGGCTGAACCGTGCAGTCAGTTTTCGCGAAACGCGGTAATCTGGTAGAGGGCCATGCCAAACGGTGACTATGCGACACCCATGACGATTGGCCAAATGGTGGCGTTTGACCGTTGGCAATGACACTTTGATACACATGTGTCTCCTCATGCCGAACAACTTTCGTGTTCTAACTTTTGCTCTCTGACCTTTAGATCACCTGCCATTTTGAATTATATGAAAAACTGTTCAAATGTATCTCCTCCCAGGGTCTTTGATCAAAATGCACGAAAACTTCTACACGTGAACTTTGGACCTATACGGAAAATAAATCGTAGTACAAACTGTACAGTATGGTAGAGGGTCATGCCAAATAGCACTGAAAGCAGTCTTACTCCAATAGGTCAAAGGGGGGCACTATGGCATTTTTTTTAAATGAAACCTTTGAACAGGCATAACTCATGCCTCGTTTGTCCAAAAGTCATGGCACTTGTTTCAACTTGTTCCTTGACTCATGGGGAACACATGTGTCACTTTGATCAGTAAGCTCCTCCTTCAGATCTTCTGCCACTTTGAGCAGTTTAAAAAACGCTGATTTTCTGCCTGGTTTTTTGAGCAATTTGCATGAAATGTTCATTGTCTCTGTGTTGCTCAGTCAGTAGAGCTCTTGCCTTCGGACCACAAGGTTGCGTGTTCAAATCCGGGTACTGTCAACACAGCTCGTCAGTCTTGTGCATATTGTTCTTATTGCGTATTGTCTTCTTTCTTGGTCCCGCCTTATCGCTGCTTGCAGCTATATTTTGTATTATATTTTTGTCTCTGAGTGGAATGCTGTCTTTCATGGGAGCCTCCTACCTCCAGGGTGTGTGTGCGCGTGCGTGCACGCTGTGTGTGGTGGCCGTGATTGTATGGTGTGGACTGTGATCGAGGTTGAGATATCTTCTTTCAGTCATCCCATATGGCAATAATAGAAGATAACATGACTTACACTGTAACAACTGTAGGCTATTATTACACCCATGCTTTCTCTGTCATTCTGTTTACACACCCCAGTCCCCAACCACCACTTGACTAAAATAAAGTATCTTTTGTGTTTGTGGGCTTTCCTTACTGAGAGGCTGTATATCACCAGACCTGTTGTCTCAAACTCATTCATGAGCAGATTTGACCTGAATAAAAATGTTTTGGCAGCTGTATATCTCTCTCCTTTGCATGAGGACTTTTAAAATAGGTTTAATTGGGCTCTTAACTACGCCTGCCTCCCTTGATGTCAGCAATGGTGGAAATTGCACGCTTAGATTTATTTATTTTACTTAAGTAAAAGTAGCAATACCAAATATGTACTGTAGTAGCTGCCTACGCATCTAAATCTATCCCTACTACTAAATAGCGGCTCTACACGCTTGTAATGTGGCAGGAGCTTGTAGATATAAAGTCACGTTCCACCTCTGGTTGCAACTTGTCACCTTGCAGATCAGTTCTTCTTGTGGTTGTGGGTAAGCTACACCGTCGTACTACGGAGTTTACAGCTTTAAAAACAAACGCCCTCCCTCCCGCGCCGTGGTCCCGCCCCTGTGCGCTGGTGGCGCTAGCTGTGAGCTTTGCGCCATTACGTTGCTATGCTGATGATCAGCCCCTCTGTGCTGCAAGACAGGCAGGCAAGCAGCTGCAGAGACACACACACACGCGCGCAACTGACAACGGACGGGATCTGCTGCTGGCCTGGGAGAGAAAGTCAGAGACGCAATATCAGTCTATCATGTTGTCCGATCGTCATCTGTCCTGACATTTCATGCCGGCCACATCGTCCTTTCGCGTTTGCCTTTCGTACGAGCGCGTGGAATTACGGGATATATCATTTTCTCCAGCCCGAAATCCCCCCACTGGTTGTTGTTGTATCTAGCCAATGGTTACTGTGGGGGCTTCTTCTGGCGTGTGGATTATTCGTGTGAGGATCGAGCCAGGAGGAGGAAGAAGAGGAGGAGGAGGCCCCGGCGGTCTGTTGGATGTGTTCGGAGAGGAGGAGGAGAAGTAGTGATGAAGATGATGATGATGCTGCTCCGGTTCGGTGGTCGGCAGCAGAGTTCGCGCAGCGGGTGAACTGAACTTGGATGTTCAGGTTCCGTGCCACCCCGACACGAACCATTTCCTTCTACAGCAAATCATATTCCTTCAAAAAAACTGGACGCCCCTGGAACAGTTGATGACGGTAAGGACTGGAGGTCCCGAGACCGTGGTGGAGCTTCGGGCAAGGCAGAGAGAGAGAGAGAAAGAAAAAAAGACGTATTTTCTGTTGAGAAAGTGTCTACACGGGTCGCGACGTCATTTTCCCTGTTTAAAATTATACGTCATTTTTGTATGGCTTATGAAAGGATCTTCTTTAGAAGACAGTCAACTAAACTAGCTAGCTAGGCTAGCTTAGCACTGTCACTTTTCCCCCAACTTGCTGTTTTGCACGACCGAAGCTAGATAATGAAGCCCAACAAGGCTGTGGTCACGTGAAATCAAATGCTGTTGTTTGCAATATACGTGTGAGCTTTAATTTGTTCATTTGTTCAAAACATTGGAAGTCTATTCATAAAATGACCAGCGTTGTGTGCCGCTGGCTGCTGGTGTTAGCTAACTGTTACTTTAGCCCATTCAATGTCTCCCAGCTTACTTTCTGTGGTGGCTGCAGAACAGGCATGCATTACATATTTGCAGATGTCATACATTTTTCAACCGTATTCTACGGACACCTGGCGTGTATGTACGTTCCTATTTCGCAGTAAACTACCCGATATAGAGCTCTTATTTATTCGTGTGTTAAAGTCCTGCAGGAATGTTGCAAGCTGGTGGGCGTCCGATTTGGCTGCAATGTTGCTATCTCTAGTTGAGCTCGTTTTGAACAGCCTTATTGTGTTAATGGTTATTATTTTTGGACAGTCAGCAGGGGGTTGGCAAGTTCCAGAGGTATTGTTCGGCGTTGCGTTACCCACTGTCTCATTCGATCCAGTGGCACATATATTGCCAACACGCATTCACGTCTACAGGCTCAGCTATCATGTTCTTCGGCAAGAGCAAGAATATGACGTAATTTCAGTTCATATTATTCACCCTTTATTACAAGAGTAGAAACAGCACTCACTAGAATAAGGCCTATTGTTAAATATTTTATTGCAATTATTGCGAGTCCCCTTTTACTCAGCATGCATCATTAGACTGAATGATTCGATGTTTACTCAGGTAGGTATGGCAGACCTGACCACCACCACCACCACAGCCCATCAATGATGTGCTTTGGAATGGATGTGAGGACAGCTCTAACGAAACGTCCTCTTGTTTTTTATCGATGACGTAATCCTCCACCATCCGTGCCACATCTTTTGGGTCGCAGTCAGTCAGATCCTTGCTAAATGCCTGTCATTGCTGAGACAACATACATATGGATTATGGTGCATGTTCTCTTTCCTGTCGTAATGATATTTTCAAATTTCAATGGCGCTTTTATGCAGTCAGTGGTTGTCAAACTTTTTCATGCCAGGGACCCCACATTACTGCCTTTTTTTCCAGGCCAGGCACCCCCTGGATATTTGTGTGACCCCCCCCCCCCCACACACACAAATTATTCAAACATTTCCAAACATTTTGTGATTTTCTCCCCCCCCCCCCAAAAAAAAAAAAGTTCAAAAATAGCAGATGTACAACAAGCTCGCAGCTGCTATCTTGTAGATCTGGCATTGTGGAATAGCCAACATATAAATGGGTAAAGTGGTACTTACAATGATTGTGGTGCTACATTAACTTCTTTTGCTGGTGACCCCATGGAACCCCAGACTGGCCCCATACTAACCATGCTCCTAACCCTAACCGCACTGGAAGCCACAGGTTGAGTATTTTATAACCGGCCATGTAGTCAGACTAACGGGATGTCAGAATTATGGGTAGTCCCCAGTCCCCACGACCCCTGGGGGTCCCCAGAGAGTAGAACTGATGCTTTAATGGCCACAGCATAGTGACTAATTCAGATACAGATTCAAATTACAGTAACCACACGTGGCAACATCAGTAATATTATACACTTAGAGAGGTAAGGTATAAGCCCTCAAATGAGTCTGTGTCTGAGAGTACGACCAAACTGATAGCAGTCTATAATTAGAATTACAACCTGTTCTAATTCTGGGTGATCACTGTAAACCAAAATGTAAGACTCATATCAGTCAAATTCATTGAATTCCAGTTGCAAGGTTTCTAAATTCTAATTGATTGCAGGGCATCAAATAACTACCTGTATTTGGAATGAATGTTGTCACATTACATATTTTGAAAGTTGATCTTGCCCAAACCTTTTCCATTAGGTGCTATTCTAAATCCAGGCTAGCAAGGATTATTGTGGTCTGGAAATTACTGGCCTCAGGCTAGTAGCTTGTAACATTCCCAAACCTGTAATGGCTTAAACATTTTCTGCTCATTGTTGACATAGGATTCTCTCTCTGTTCTAGATATACAGTAGCAGGTTGTAAAAGGTAGAATATCATGATGCAGTAATTTACAGTGGTCAAATTGAGGTGTGAAGGTGGTGAATATAGCTATTGATTCCCCTGCCATTATTTAATCTTAAACAAAACAAACATAAGGGGATTATCTACAATTTAAAGACAAAACAATGGAGAGTTGGACCTTCTACATATAATGATCAATAATCAAAGATACCAAATTTACTGATGGTAAAACACGAGTTAATGACGTATTAATACAAATCTGAAATAGGTTTTAGTTATGAGGTAGTATTGTTTTAGTGTATTGTACCCAGATTTATTTATTTATTTTTACACCTTGAATTTATAGTTTCACACTGCCTGGTTGCTTTAAATTATTCTAATTGTATAGCTGAAAATAATCTCATCTTGTCAGTGGCTTACAGTTTTCATGCTCTGCTCAAATTTCCTGAAGTCATGACCTGCCTTTACTGACACTTACTTTACTAGGTCACACACATGAACCAGTCCTCAGTGTTATGATGTGAGTGTATAGCTTAATTTGGGGATAAATTGCACCTGCAAATTTAAGGGGATCCCTTGGGGAGCAGAATGGAAGTTGGAGGCAGGAGCTATAGGCTTAATTGCATTTATTATATAAATTGGATGTGATTGGATCCTGAAAAAGCAATATGTTGTTATTACAGTTTTCATAAATTATTTGGTCAATTGTGTAATTTGACCCTGAGTTGGGTGCATAATACTGCATATATCTTGTACATTTACTGTTGGTCCACAATTAATCTCTACAGAGTACAGTCACATTCTGTAGACAACAATGAAAGTGATTTTCTTTAGATTGTTAGCGCTAATTGAACTCATTCACCTTTAATTTGCATTGTTATATGAATATTCGAAAAGTGCCTACATCCTGGCTCCAATTAAAACTCAATACATTAAATAGGCTAATGAGGTTCCAAGATCTCACATTTGAGCCTATAGTGTTTTCTGACAGGGTTTCTTCCAATAGCCTTGAATTGAGCTAGGATGGTAATTTTAAGCCCACTTATTTCGAAGTCTGTAGTGTTTATCCCCTTAAGATAATGGGCTGTTGCTGCCATAAGGGCAGGCACTGCTATTTAGAGAGGAATACTACTAATTTATTTAAAATGCCTTGCAATATTTCTATTCCACAGCTTCCGCTGCCGACACAATTCTTTCTTGCTTTCTTTCCTGCTTCTTCTTTCACGATGTCCCCCTTCTTCTGACTGTCCACCTATCCAACCTCAGTCCTCTCGGCCTCCACTGTGACTGCTCCTCTTTGGTTAGTCTTGAGGTTGAAAGGCACACCCCCAGTACTCAGCATGGTGCTCTGTAGTGTTGACAGCTCTTAGTAGTGGTGTCAACTGACAAGTCTTGGTAAGAAGACTACAGCGTGGGCTATGCAGGGCAGTGGTGTTGGGCTTCAAAGAAGCCAAAATTTCTGTAGCTTGCATGTATAGGATCAATTTCATTGCCGGAAGCTCCGGTTGGCTGGTCAACAATGAAGATTTACTACCGTCATCTTAGTGTAAATCAGTCGTTTTGACTAACATGACATAATTCCCTTAAACACATGAAACCTAGTGTCCTATTCTGTGCAAGACATACCGGTAATAAGAAAACACTCTGTGAAAATACACGATTCATACATGCTCACGACACATCACACCTTATGAGATTGTAGATTGGCTATTTTCAACAAAGAGATTTGATCTGGAGAGAAAAGGAGGGGAACAAGTACAGCCCACTGTGGGACCCCAAGGCTAGATGACTCACCCGTGCTGCTGGCCAATGGACAGTAAAGTTGCCACATAGCGGCCATCTTGCTACAGTCCGCTCATAACATTGTGTCTATGGTGCATGTACTTTTAAGTAACCATAACTTGCTAAACATGTGAATTGTAAATCTGATGGGTATTTTCCTGTCAAGGATCATCCATTTTATTTAACTGAGGCCAGCCAGGCTCCCCAATGCCATTCACGACTTCTCAGTGACAGCCCTGTCAAAGGGCAGCCTGTTCATGTTTAACCAAGAGGACCAGCTGCCTGCCCATTCCATTATGACCCATTGGAATGCTCACAGTCCTAGTTTTCAGTTGGGTAGTGCTGCAGGCAGAGCCATATATATACAGAGTTTGGCCAAATGTTGATGTTTACAGTTGCTAAACTTTGAATGCATGGGCATAACAACATAACTTGCTTCGATGCCAGTTGATTCTTAAGGCCAGTTCAGAATCAGATCAAAGATTGTCAACGAAATGGCACGGAACTGGTGACTCCTTGCAAAATAATTAAGACGCATGATTATTCGTAAAGATTCTTCTAAAACTGCTTTGTTTACAGATCTGCGACAAGACGCTAATCACGCTACACACGAAGCAACACGCACAAATGCACTTAACTGATTCCGTAACGACATTTTCCACGACTTGATTGGTTAACAGCACTGCAATGCCTATGCTCCCGGATCTTGATGTAGTTCATGTTCTCAATGAGAACAACGCAATGTCTGCGATTCAGCGTGGTTGTGTATTTCATTTTTGACGGTGGAGGACAGTCTTTCATATATTGTAAAAATGCCTCAGGTTGGAAGCGCGATCGGATGATTATCTTAATTTGCAACATTTCTACCGCTCTGTCTGTCTGCATTTCGCCATCAAACAGCCATGCATTCAGTCAGCCATGCAGCAAGCGCTCTCTAAAAGTCAGCCATCTAGTTAGTGGTCTTGCCGGGCGGATATGGCACAACTTTTCAGCGAAAATCTCCCCCAGAGCCCTAAACACAGCTGTGTTTACTCTCTGTGCTTGCTATCACGCCCACACAATGCCAAACCAAAGATTCTTTGGCTAATCTGTATATGAAAAAAAAAATATATATACCATGAATTAAGCATTTATTAATTTTGAAAGGAAAATTAAGTGTCCTGCTTTGAGGCACATGAAGTCCATTTATCAGTTAAGAGGAGAGGAAGAAGACACAAGGTTGTTGTTTTTGTTTTTAAAAAGGCAAGATCGAAACCTGACAATGTACTTTTCAGTCTGACATCAGTCTTGAAAGATCAGACCAAATATTCTCATTAACTGAGCAGCATAAATCTAGAGTAGCCAGTTTAAAATGGGAGGAGATGAACTTTGTGCTCGCTGGTATTGAAGAAAAGGACTAATCCTTCGCCTACTAGAATAGACAGCAACCGGTTGTACATTTTGTGTTAAGTCTGACCATTTATAATGAGACATTCAGAAGTGCAGCAGTTTATGTTGGTGTGTTCTGTGTCATGTGATCTCATGTAGTTATGTTATGGGCCATCTATGTACCGGTAATGTAGCTTTAAGCAAATGTATTTTGGGGAAATGGGGGGATCGCTGCCTCAGTGGTAGTAGTTCCTCTCAAACTCCCAAAATGCTCTCATATTTGTTACTGAATGTCAGTGTAATATTGTCAGATTGGGGTCACCCTCCCCACCCCCCTTCACACAGACGGTCTGTCTCTGCCTCTGTCTAATGTCGCTGGAAGTGTGGATCATGCATAACTAATCAGATGAAATTGCATATTATGGTAATGTTGTTCTCGGTTAGTGGCCAGTTGTAATGGTTTGATTAGCTGAAACAGCGTGTTGGGCAAAGAGGGGACGGGAGAGAGTCGGGGCTATGGTCTCAACCCCCCCCCCCCCCCCCCCTCCCCTGCTGCTCTAGGAAATGAACCTGCGGCTGATAAAACTACGATTAGGCCTAAACAGCTGGACACAGATAAAAAGGATTCAAGCATAGAGGCAAGTACGGAAGGATTTAAAAAAAAAGAAATATACCCATGCTAATGCTTACGTAGTAGTTATGCAGACAAACGGACACACACACACACCATATCCTGATCATGATTCATAATGGGATTTGTTGGGTGAAGACGGGACTGGCCTATGACTAACTGCCTGGCTAATACATAGTTCCACATGGGGAATTGAAAGAATTGAGATGAAATGGTTTATGTTTATGCAATGATCTGTGAAAGAGGTGTATGTGTGTGTGTGCATGCACATGGGAGAGAGACTGTGCTAGTCTTGGATCCTCTTCTCTTTACCACAGAATAGTGGGGAAAATGCAACCATTCGGACTCCTGTTCATTGTTTATTTTGTGGGGATTATCCATCTAATCCACTCTGTATGATGAGAATAAATGTTGCTTCTAAGTTTGTCTTCACTCATACATAAAGCCAAGTAGAGGCAAAGTCAATTAAATGTCCTTAGCTCTCAATTATAGCTATAATTTAATGCTTTTTTTAATAAATAATGTTTGTCAAAATTGACTGTTTACTTGACGCCTGACAAAAACACATCCAGGGGAAAAATTACAACAAACAAAATGGAGATTCAAATTCAAAGTGATAAAACCAAACGAAATAACACTGAATTTGTTGAGTTCTCCTCTTCAGCTGTGAAGGCTTGAGTTTAGGATACGGTCGCTATCAAAACCTCACATCAGGCCAACCCCAGATTATAATCTGAGATTAGAATTTCCGGTGTCTTCACAGTGGGGGCGGTGAGATAGTGTCAACTAGATACAGCTCACTTGACTGGGGCGGAAAGCAGGGGGCAATTTGAAGGGAGAGATGAATGGGCTTAGTTATGATGTTTACTAGTAGCCCCCCCCTTTTTTTTTTAAAGGAAATTATGAGAGAAACAAATGCTTTACTCTTTTCAGCATTGGTATTTAGACCATATATAGCTTGACCTACGTTTCGCACAATTTTTCCAAAATTCACACAGTGCAGAGCTTAGTAAATGCTTTCTTTGATGTTGTAGAGAGTAAGTTACTTGGTATAGTGAAATGGTAAGAGTAGTCAGCCACTTTGCACAGAATTACTCGACCAACACGCCGTCCTCACTGCCGGTGATGCGAGCAAGCGATTCAAGGAAACGTTTCAAGCAGACATGTCCCGATGACAGCGCGTTGTGCTGATTGTTGATGTCCGTCCGACTAGGAAATATTTGCTCACTGTATCTAATGAGGTTCCCAAACTATTGTCATTGGTCGAGATCTGCACGTTGCTTTGTTCCCGTTCCTGGAATACAGCAATTTTGATAGAAGTTGTATTAGGAGTGATGGAAATTGGATGTTCAAATGGCATAGTGTACGGACAACACAGTAGCTGCGCTGCACCCTCGCGTACGTTGTTCCTCATGTGTTTCATATTCATATTGCTATTATTTGAGCAGTGAGGATTGTCATGGTATAGTGAGACCTTCGTGAGATAGCCATCAAGTCAAAGCCGGGGAGACACGGCAGAGTGCATGATCGTGCTCCCATAACCACTATTCTGTGCAGTCGTGTGGACAAGCCAGGCTCACAAAAGAACTGTGGTGATAAATAATAGCCCATTAAAGCTTGACAACACATCCTCACAACTGCAGGGCTTACAACCGTTAATACAGTTTTCTCACACAATTTCAAACCATTTCAGTGTTCCAAGTTCAGCACCAACATGGGCCCTCCTCTTCAACCAATACTAATTCAGTAGCAGTAGTACTGATCATTGTCAATAGCTAGACTCTGTTTAGAAATATTGGCATGGTTGCCCAGTTTGTGTCTGTAGGCTAATTTGTGAGGAGCTTAATCTGTGGTTTTATGGTTTTGGGGGAGTGGGCCGGAGGACACACGTAAAACAAGACAATGTGTTTTTGTTTTTGCACATCCTCACATATTGGTAGTAGATTATGTTATCAAATGAAGTGTGTGAAAAATGCCAGCATTGCCAAACTGAATGAACTGTGTAGCTTACTTGCAAATGGACCCTTGGGATAAAAAAATATTCCTGGTGTTTCAGTTCAGTTTAGTCATTGTTGCGTCACTGCTCCTTTTATAGCTGTAGTGCATAATGCATGTGCGATTCTAAACCTAAAACATACTATGAGGGATGGGTCTCGACATGTCTCAACATGTAGCAATTCACTTGCTGAACTCTTGGAAATCCTTGGTCGCGTGTAAGGCATCTGCCCATCCAGTTATGACACTGGTTTTCTGCGGTCTGACTGATTATTTAGACAAATTGAGTCATGTCTCTGATCAGGACTGATTCCGTCCTGAACGTCTGCCTTGTTGCGTTATCAATCCATCCCTCTGTGGCGTTTTAATGGCCAACCCATGACAGGAGTGATATGATTATGTTTGACTGTTGCATGGGCATTTGAGATTCCATCAGCCACATCAGTGAGTTCTAAGCTGTCTTTCTTCTCCCATCCATCCACATTGAACAAGCGAAGGAAGTTTCTCAGAAGAGGGAAATGGTACAGTACATTTACTCAAATACTGTACATAAATTCAATTTTGAGGTATTTGTACTTGAGTATGTCCAGTTTCCAATACTTTTTATTCTACTCCACTACATTTCGGATCCAAATATTGTAATTTGACTCCACTACGTGTACGTATTTGAAAACTTTATTTACTAATTACTTTGTAGATCTTGATTATTAGGCCTATTACAAAATGTACAGTACAGTCCACTTCAGCCCTATATATATACATTTCCTCCAGCTCACAATGGGCCGTGTCTTTTACTTGTAACAGAGGTACATCTACATTGCATAATTGATACTTTCAAAATGTGAGTACTTTTTCCACCACTGGCTGGTTTGGAGGAAATGGGGAAAATGAAATAACGTTAGCAGAAAAATAATCGTCTGTCACTCTGACTCTGAGTGCACTGCAACTAAAGCTGGGATCAAAACATGGTGAGATGGTGTTACTGTTCCAAGAAACTATAGTGGGCACCAGATTGATCATAGAATTACATTTGGACATTTTCCGTCCACAAGAGACAAACCTACTATATCTCCCATGTTTATCTTGCAGCCCAGCCCTTTTCTCGACACGTCTCAGGTATGCGGGTTGAGCTCACTCTTGTGCTAAATCCTGAGTTGGTGTTTTTCTTTTTGTGCATGTTTTGGCTTGTCCTTCCCCCCACCAACAGCCCCCCAACACCTCCACTATCATCAATTCCAAATACACGTACATGCATATTTACGTAGCAGGTTGTGTACCTGTATAAAGGCACAGGCACACACAACCTTGTAGAGGTGTGTGTGTGTGTGTGTGTGTGTGTGTGTGTGTGTGTTAAAGAGCAACATTTTTGCAAGTTTCTGGCAGTGTGCGGGACCCTTCTTTGACTTTCAAAGATAACCTTTTTAAGTATGCTTTATTGCCCAGTGACAGGTGCGTAACCTGTCACTAGACTTCTGAGGTGTGCATAGGCCTTTTGCTAAAAAAGATAATCTTGAAATCAATTAAAAAAAACTTTTTTCTTAAAGTTTCTATGTGTGTTCCGGTAGCCTCAGGTCCTATAGACCTGCCTTGTTCCAGGAGCCGTATTTCAACTAGAGCCAGACCAATATGGGCGATATATCAGCCAGACTAACATTTTAGTTGGCTGTGTGCTTATTGCTTAACCTTTTCATATAGGTGCACTAGCACAGTGGTTCCCAAACCTTTTAGCCTGTGACCTAAAAGAGAAATTAGATGTTTGCCCAGGACCCAAACTAATGAAAATAGCACATCACTCATTCTTGAGATGAGGGACAAAAGTGGAAAAAACATGTCCCACACATAAGAGCCTTATTATTGTTAAAAATAAATTAATTTAATAAAAATAAAAGCACTTGCAAAGTTAAATGTAATACAGTTGTGTATTATTATGCCATTAATTTCATTATAATTGTTTTCATATGCCATCTGAATTAGTTAAAAGCAGGCACTGTACCCAAAAACGCCTGTATTTAGCCTGTCCCCAGCAAGTGGTCATAATTTCAAACTGCTAAAAAAGTGTCTAATACTGTCACAATCACATAAATATACATACTAAATTAAAGTAGATTGTCAACAACATAGCAAACAATATACACAATAATTTTAATTTATATTTTCCATTAGATATCTCATATCAAATGTGTGTCCCACGTCTCCCGTCAACTCCGTCAGGTTTTTTAAAAGTCTTAAATTAATCAGAAAATATTGTCGACAGATTTAGCCTGAAGACTCCTTTTCCAAGTCCCGTTTGTATTTGTTGCAACTGTGGAGCACCTGGTCTGAAAAGCATTCAATTGTTTGATATTTTAAACAAACAATGTTGATATCAGGGTGGTCACAGCTTTTACATGTCAACTCCGTCAGGACATTATTATGATCTTTGTTAAGAATTCCAAAAATAATGTTTATTATAAAAGTTTAGGGTTAGGTTTAGCTAACAAATGAAGCAAAAACAAAATGGCTACATTGTACTACAGAGGGTTAAGATGAAAACAAATGACATTTTGTCAACTCCGTCAGACGTCAACTCCGTCAGGTTTTGTGTCTGACGGAGTTGACATGTATCTGACGGAGTTGACAAAAGTGTTCCTAAAACAATAAAATTATAGTTTTTGAATAATGGGACGTATTCTAATTTGGCACACAGTTAGAGCATGCCTTAAGGAACATTTTTGGCTATAGGGCCATCACAGATTTGTCTCGTGGTGACCATGGCAGCCATTTTCCAAAATTGCCGCCACCTGATGTTATTTTACAATAACTCAAGTTCTACACCACCTAGGATCTTGATTCTGGTGACTAAGACTACATTTTCAAGGATGAGGGATACATTGGTACTATTTAGATTTGTCCTGTGACCATGGCAGCCATTGTTTTTCAAAATGGCCGCCACCTGCTGTTATTTTACAATAACCCAAGTTTTAGACCACATAGGATCTTGATTCTGCCGACTAATAATACATTTTAAAAGATGAGGAATACAGTGGTACTATTTAGATTTGTCCTGTGACCATGGCAGCCATTGTTTTTCAAAGTGACCACCAACCTGCTGTTATTTTACCAATAACTCAAGTTTTAGACCACCAAGGATCTTGATTCTGGCGACTAATCATTACATTTTCAAGGATGAACTTTCTCTGGGAGGGGTCAGGGCTTATTTCAGGTGCAGGTTGAGTTGCTACTGACAGGACATTAAAAGGAGGTGGGCTTTCTGGCCTTTGACTTGTCTCTTTCAGGTACAGACGCACAGTTTGACTTCACTGGCCACTGCAGTGTGGCGTTGTATCTTGGTGGCCTCCTGCCAGTGTTTCTCCATCCTTCTCATGAGCTCTGTGTTCTGGGGCTCTGTTATAGTCAACTTACATTGTCTTGGCTGGAGATTGCTTTCCTGCAGGGTCCAGCCCAGTCTTGTGCAGATGGCTACTGGCCCACCTGGAGGCCCCAACCTCACTTGTTTGGTTGGTGTGATTAGGTGGGGTGGTCTTCCCCAATCAGGATGAAGGGTTTGACCCTTTCAAACGGCAGTCTGGCCAAGTGTCTGTATTTAGTTGTGAGGCTAGATACAGGATACGATTGCTCACCCAGCCCCAGGTGACTTGAGGTGAAGGCTCCTTTGATTTGGTAACATTGCTTTGGTTGACATGCTGGGGACACAGAACGACACTGATGCCTTCAGTGTCTGCACATCCTGCCTGATAGTCCTGAAGGCAGATCTTCTGTCTTCAGTCTTTCGCTCACTGTTCACTGCTCACTGTTCACCTCAAGCAGGTCTTCAAGGTGTTTGCCTTTGCACAGGCTATATGGCTAGGACTCATGCTTCAACCACTCAGAGAACTCCAACAGGGTGTTGGTTGCTCCTGGGCCGCAGAGCATTGTGCGGCAGAATTCAGCTCTCATCCCTGGTGGCAGCTTGTTGAGGAGTCGTGCAACATGTGAGCCGCATCTAAGTTCTGTGTCTCCCTCTGGGCCTAGGGTAGACACTTGCTATTTTCCGTAACACTAATTGGTGGGGCTGTCCAAACTTGTTGTTTAGGTGTCAATCGGGTCTCTGTTTGTGAAGTCGGGTCTAGGTGGTCTAGAAGATGAGTTATTTAGTCAGGGGATATTAATACAATCTGGTAATAAATTCCTTATCAAGAATTTTCTTCACCAATGTGTTTGGAAGGGTGTCTACTAACATATCCCACATTGCTTTATATTCAACCACCCTAGGGGACCTTTTGACAGCTGCTGAAAGTTGGGGTACCATCAACAACCTATATAAGGCAAAATGTTCATTATGCTTTAAGTAGCATGTGACATGTCAAACTAGGGAGTTTTCATGATTCTGAATGCATTCCAAGCATTAGCTATGCACGAAGAACACTCCTTGGGCTGAAAACGGCCATAGCCATCATCACAAAATGAGGTCAGCACATTTGGGCAAGTGGATATATGGCCGAATTTAGCCCAAGGGGTTTGACCCCTAGTTTGGCCATAAACTCCCTAGTTTTGCCATAGCCACTTGGTATGGTACCCAACTTTCAGCAGCTGTCAAAAATGCCTCTAGGGTGGTTCAATAGAAACCAATGTGGGATATGTTAGTAGACACCTTTACAAACACATTGGTGAAAAAATTCTTGGTAAGAAATGTATTCACAGATTTGACATTATTCTGATAATAGGCCTATTCCCTGACTAAATTGGTAAAATAATAGCAGGTCCACCATTTTTTTAAATGGCTGCCATTGTCACGGGATAAATCTAAATAGATAAAACTGTATTCCTCCTCATTGAAAATGTAGGATTAGTCATCAGAATCAAGATCCTAGGTGGTGTAGAACTTGAGTTATTGTAAGATAACAGCAGGTGGCTGCCATTTTGAAAATGGCTGCCATGGTCACAGGGCCAATATAAATAGTACCACTGTATTCCTCATCCTTGAAAATGTGGGATTAGTCACCAGAATCAAGATCCTAGGTGATCTAGAACCTAAATCAGTTAAACTTGTCAACTCCGTCAGATGTTCGTCAACTCCGTCAGATGTTCGTCCCGTGATGTTTTTGTTAATTTCCAAAGAAATAGAAAATGTGATGTTAAATATTTTGTGCATATGTATTGAAACACCAACTGAAATGATACGTAATGATGATTTTTTTTTTTTTTTTACATGGTTTTCATGTTATAATATTGAAAATAGAGGTTGAAATGACGGATTTGAGAAATTGGATATTTCATAATAGTGTGATATTGGAAAAAAACAATATTAAAATAATTGTATTACTTAACTTGATTACTGAAAGCCATTATAAGAGAACTGAGGACTTTATATTATTGTTGAAATTATCAAATTCAATTAAAAGGTATTTTAGTGTGTCTGACGGAGTTGACATGAATCGGGTATTAAGTGCATAAATGTCCCATTTTAGAAAGAAATGTTATGCGAAAAACCTGTTCCTTCTCAATATTGGTAGTTGAGACCTGTGTCTACAAATACATCCATTTGATTTGAATGTATCTTAAAAAAAAAAGAAATCCAGTTTGAAAAAAGTTTTGTCCCTTATCTCAAGAATGGGTGACATATAGAAGTAGTGAAAATAGCCGATCTACAGCTTGTATTACAAGCTGTAGATCGGCTATTTTCACTAATTCTTAAACATCTGTTTTCTAATTCTAATATATGTAATTTCTTAGATGTTTTCGTTTATTTCTTCATGAAATTACTGAAAACACTGAATTTTGTCTTTAATTCATGAAAATATTAGCTATTTCGGGAATGTTTTTTGAAAATGTTTTGAAATAATGATTAAAAACTAATTGTAGGAAACCAAATATAAAGGGACCCATAAAAATGTGTCCACAACCCACAAATGGGTCCCGACCCAGTGCTTGAGAACCAGTACACTAGCATATAATTTAAGTGCCCCCACACACACATACAGTACACACTCAGAGAGAGACCTGCTAAATGTAAGGTGCAATCGTGTGACCATTACCAATGAAAATGTCTATTTGCACTCTGGAGATGTCTGGGTGCATGTGCTACCAAAAGGAGTGCACCCTGGAGCCCTGCATTTTTTCACCCTTTTTTTGGTCTCTGCAATCATGCAGCCGGTGTGTCTTACAGCCAAAGTGTCTACTACATGTTGCCAATTGCCATGTTATTGACCCTCCCAGTTTTTATTTTATTTTAGCATTTTTATATTTCGATTCGGGCTGTCACGGTTATGACATCTTACATTGAAATTTACGATTTAATTGGGTTTTTGTTGTTGAATGTATGTAATACAAATTACAGATTTGTGTTTGACCATTAGACTTTGAAGTAGCACAGGGCAGTTATGACAAATAACCTAAATATACAAAAATCACTGACATATTTAACAACTTTAGGCTGGATTTTCAAGAATAGTGGAAATGGCAGATCTACAAGCTCACAATGCGTTGTGATTTTCGTTTTTTACCTAAAATGATAAATAGAGATTGATTATGAATTGATTGCTTTAATGAATTAGCAATATTAGTAGTTTTATAATTTATTTAATACAAGTTTTGAACATTATGACTGTTGGAGCAGAGGTGGAACTTTGTATTTTCTTGCAGAGATTGGCGTCCATGTCTCCAACTGTTGGTATTCTAATCTAAAGGGTACATGTTGTGGATTATTTAGAATGGAGACTGTTCACTGTTGCTGGTCAAAAGTAATGGCTCCATAGATGTTACTTAGAACATAAGTAAACTGCATTCATCCATCATTTGGGCAACCCTGCAGTACTAAGCCCGCGTAGACAAAGAGTAGGGTGTGTAGCAACTCATAATGTAATAACTGCTCATGATGTAATAAGGTCTCAAAAAGGCTCATAATGTAATAAGTTAAATGTAATAAAAACTCATAATGTAACAATCAGCTCATAATGTAATAAAATCATGAGCGCATAACGTAATAACAGATTTTTCTATAAAAGACGTGTTACGTTATGAGTTGCTATATAAGGCAGCTCATAATGTAATAAAAGTTCATAATGTAATAATGGCCCATATTGGTGAGAAAAGTATTACTGTCATTGTTATTACCTCTGTTGACAAATGTAGACTTTCATATGGCCCATATAGTCTTACACTGTCATTGTTATTACCTCTGTTGACAAATGTAGACTTTCATATGGCCCATATAGTCTTACACTGTCATTGGTATTACCTCTGTTGACAAATGTAGACTTCCATATGGCCCATATAGACTTACACTGTCATTGTTATTACCTCTGTTGACAAATGTAGACTTCCATATGGCCCATATAGTCTTACACTGTCATTGTTATTACCTTTGTTGACAAATGTAGACTTCCATATGGCCCATATAGTCTTACACTGTCATTATTACCTCTGTTGACAAATGTAGACTTCCATATGGCCCATATAGTCTTACACTGTCATTGTTATTACCTCTGTAGACAAATGTAGACTTTCATATGGCCCATATAGTCTTACACTGTCATTGTTATTACCTCTGTTGACAAATGTAGACTTTCATATCGTCACCTTATTAATCTAATTGCCTAAGTCATTTTCTTTGGCCTAAATCACCACCTGGTGATGCTGGCCACCTCTGGTAAAATCGCCCGAGCCCTAATGTAAAAGGCCTTCCTGTTACACCCTATTAAAACAATGGCCTATGTCAAGAGGGAGACTTAGGCCATATTATTTTGCCTAAGTCATAATAAAATGTGACTTAGGCCATTTTAACACACCTTTCAAAATGGGAGTGAATGGGACTGAATGAGGTACTGTTACTATGGGACTGATACTATGGGAGTGAATGGGACTGAATGGGAGGGAATGTGACTGAATGGGAGGTACTGTTACTATGGGACTGACACGATAGGAGTGAATGGGACTGAATGGGAGTGAATGGGGTGTACTGTTACTATGTGACTTAATGGGAGTGAATAAAAGTGAATGGGAGTGAATGGGGGAGTGAATGGGACTGAATCGGAGTGAATGGGAGGTACTGTTACTATGGGACTGTCACTCCCATTCAGAGTGAAAGGGAGTGAATGGGAGTGAATGGTAGGTACTGTTACTATGGGACTGTCACTCCCATTCACTCCCATTCAGAGTGAATGGGAGTGAATGGGACTGAATGGGAGTGAATGGGAGGTACTGTCACTCCCATTCAGTCCCATTCACTCCCATAGTATCAGTCCCATAGTAACAGTACCTCCCATTCAGTCCCATTCACTCCCATTCAGTCCCAATCACTCCCATTCAGTCCCATTCAGTCCCATAGTATCAGTCCCATAGTAACAGTACCTCCCATTCAGTCCCATTCAGTACCATTCACTCCCATTCAGTCCCATAGTAACAGTACCTCTCATTCAGTCCCATTCACTCCAAATTCACTCCCATTCACTCCCATTCACTCCCATTCACTCCAAATTCACTCCCATTCACTCCCCTTCAGTGTCAAATGTCTTTGTTCTCTGATATTATTTTAAACACTCTGTGGCTGAGTAATTTGGCCTAAATAAGTAATTTGGCCTAAATAACGTTCATAATTGCCTAAGTTAAATTGGCATGTTCAGATATTGGCCCAAGTCATTTTATCCATACATGTTACATGATTGACATACACCTTTATTTGTATGTCAATAGTCATATTTTTCATATTTTTAGTTTAATTAGTTTAATAAGGTGACGATACGAAAGTCTACATTTGTCAACAGAGGTAATAACAATGACAGTGTAAGACTATATGGGCCATATGGAAGTCTACATTTGTCAACAGAGGTAATAACAATGACAGTGTAAGACTATATGGGCCATATGAAAGTCTACATTTGTCAACAGAGGTAATAACAATGACAGTGTAAGACTATATGGGCCATATGAAAGTCTACATTTGTCAACAGAGGTAATAACAATGACAGTGTAAGACTTTTCTCACCAATATGGGCCATTATTACATTATGAACTTTTATTACATTATGAGCTGCCTTATATAGCAACTCATAACGTAACACGTCTTTTATAGAAAAATCTGTTATTACGTTATGCGCTCATGATTTTATTACATTATGAGCTGATTATTACATTATGAGTTTTTATTACATTTAACTTATTACATTATGAGCCTTTTTGAGCCCTTATTACATCATGAGCAGTTATTACATTATGAGTTGCTACAGGGTGACTTTGACAACGGCTCACTGTAATCGACACATTCATCAATGTGTTTTTCTCCCTTTCACGCACT
Organism: Protomyctophum parallelum; assembly: GCF_964188405.1. Lineage (NCBI taxonomy): Eukaryota > Metazoa > Chordata > Actinopteri > Myctophiformes > Myctophidae > Protomyctophum > Protomyctophum parallelum. Next base: position 25,143,254 of record NC_139707.1, on the reverse strand, counting down.
CTCTTTGTGTGTGACAGCTGACGAACGGAACACATTTTGGAGCGCTAACATTTTACACTGCAGATTCAGAACCCAGGGTTTTTCACCCATGGCTTGTTTTATTTGGAGTTGGGCGGAGGAAGGAGGAAAGTGGAAACACAACGTGAATCCGTGTCCAACTTAAATAGGGATAAAAGCGGCGGCCTAAAGAGCAAAGGGCTGATGTTTTTAAGTGAGCCCCTTCTCCAAATTCCCCACTGTCAGATTTGTTTTCTATTTTTCCTTCCTTCCCTCTCTCTCTCCCCCTCTCCCCCTCTCTCCCTCTCTCCCTCTCTCTCTCCCTCTCTCTCTCCCTCTCCTTCCTTCCTTCCCTCTATCCATCAACTCATCGATCCAGACAGTGAATTCCAGTCTGCCACGACCAACATGTTCCCAAGGCAAAAGTTGTTTTAAGCTGCCCTCCTCTCTCTCCTCACTGTCGCTCTGCCTCTCTCTCTCGGCCTCTCCATAATTTCCCCTTAGTCAACAGGCGGGTGCCAAATGTAGCCGGGGTCGAGAAAATGTGTGTGTGTGTGTGAGTGTGTGTGTGTGTGTGTGTGTGTGTGTGTGTGTGTGTGTGTGTGTGATGGGCACTGGCAGAGGTTATACAGCATAGTGATATATCTAGTTACAAAGGCTCACGAGCATCCTCTTGGGTGTGTGTGAGCTCATTTTGATCATCCTGCCCACACACGCACGCAAGCACATACACGCACACATCTCCCTCTGCCTGTGCTGACATCCAGGCGTGTCTTCACATAATCTCACCTTTAACTCAGCCTAGGGATAGGAGTGAATTATCCCCCCCCCCCCCCCCCCCCCCCCCCCACCCCTACCCTCCAGCTAGCCTTGTGCCAATAAACACATCCTCGTACTAGTAGCAAGGACAGTTGCACGTTTCCACACACAGTGGCTCTCTTAGTATCCATCTGTCAATCTATCATGTGTCCATGTGTCTCACACCGTTGATCTCACTGCTGTGTTCGGCTGGCGGGAAGGGAACGGATGTGAGAGAGAGGGAGAGAGAGAGAGAATTTTCTGGGGCAGGCTGCTGCGAGGAGGAGGGATAATAACGGAACAGAAGCTGTTACATTCTTGCGGTTTCTCTGATTTCAGTGTGAGGCAGCGGGCTGACTGGCTGACTCACTGGTTATGTTGCTCTCTCAACAGATGGAAGCTGCCCACTATATATCTTGAACACCTTTTATTCAAAGCATGTAACAGACGATTAGCCTATGCATTGTGTGTACCGTGGGTACAGTACAGGGCTCCAGAGTCCACAGGTAGCACTGGTGCCACCTACCTTTTCAGCGCTACCACAAATTAGGTAGCACCATATTTTTCACACACACACACACCACACACACACACACACACACACTTACTTACTTACTTACTTACTTACATATCTTATGTTATATATAGTATATATCGTTATTATCATCTGGCAATATGAAACAGAAATGAGACACAACCCTTGCCCTTACCTTCTGCATTGGCAAGTTAAACCTCAACATGGCCAATAAGGATATTTAACAGTGAGGTGCCCACAATGTTTACGTGCCCACTCTTCCTGCACCCTTTTGCAATGTGAAATGCAATTTGTGATCCTTGCCCAATTTAATTGCTTCCATCTTTATATGAATGAAAGCCCCAACCTAGCAAGGGCAGAATCCATTTCTTCCGGCCTACTGTGGGTGCGATGGGTCGGCCGGTCCGTGATTAGGTCGGCCGGTCCGTGTTTACGTCGGCCGGAGTCCGTGTTTACGTCGGCCGGTCCGTGTTTACGTCGGCCGGTCCGTGTTTAGGTCGGCCGGTCCGTGATTAGGTCGGCCGGTCCGTGATTACGTGGCCGGTCCGTGTTTACGTCGGCCGGTCCGTGTTTACGTCGGCCGGTCCGTGTTTACGTCGGCCGGTCCGTGTTTTTACAGAGTTACCGGCCGGCCGACGCAGCTACGGATCGGCCGACGTAAATACGGACCGGCCGACGTAAACACGGACCGGCCGGTCCGTGTTTACGTCGGCCGGTCCGTGTTTACGTCGGCCGGACCGTAACAGAGTTACGGTCCGGTCCGTAACTCTGTAATTTCTGTACCGTTTTGAACGTGGGTGGTCTCATTTGAATCGTGTGGGCCCCCCCGGGGACGTCTATGGGGGTCCCCAGGGGTCCCCGAACCTTGAGACCCCCATAGACGCCCCCGGGGGGGGGGCACACGATTCAAATGAGACCACCCACGTATAAAACGGTACAGAAATTACAGAGTTACCATTTGGGGGTCCCAGGGGGGTCCCCGAACCTCGAGACCCCCATAGACGCCCCCGGGGGGGCCACACGATTCAAATGAGACCACCCACGTTCAAAACGGTACAGAAATTACAGAGTTACCGGCCGGCCGACACAGCTACGGACCGGCCGACGTAAATACGGACCGGCCGACGTAAACACGGACCGGCCGACCTAATCACGGACCGGCCGACGTAAACACGGATGGACCGGCCGACGTAAACATGGACCGGCCGACGTAAACACGGACCGGCCGACGTAAACACGGACCGGCCGACGCACCTACGGACCGACCGACGGTGCTTACCGGCCGACGAAGAAATGGATTCTGCCCTCCCTCCCCCAACATGTGAAAGCTGATGTGCTTTTATTGTCAAGGGAAACGTTTCTGAACATCTGCATATTTCCATGTGCTGAAAATAGCTGATCTACAAGCTCACAATGTGTGGTGGAGCGCGGTGTGGTGGTGTGCTATTGGAAGTTATTTTTCGCTGTTGAATCAAACAAAGTTTACCACAGTGTTTGTGGACATGTTGTGCTGTCTCTGTGGATTCAGTGCGAGCAAACCGAGCATCATCATCCAGTAAAATGTCTCCTCTGACGCATTTTTGTCTCCAACAGGCCGAAGGCATGAGGAGAGAGTATGTTTTGCACTCCGTCCGTCCATGTGTGTGTGTGTCCGTCCGTCCGTCCGTCTGTTCTCCAGCACCGTTAACCGGTCGATGCCATCCATTGTCATGCCATCCATTTGTGTTGGCCCATCTTAATGGGCCAACACAAAAAAATCAACTACTGACCGGTTCATGTCTGCATCTTTGTTTAGTTTTTTCTGAGTTGATCAGTGAACTGAAAACACATGCTATAGAGCGCGTGACATCATCATCATACCCGGAAGTTATGCGGGAATAGCTACTGAGTGGCAAAAAATACATCCCAACAGAAACGTCCTATTTGATTGCATTAAATGACTTTAAACAACATTAAACTAGAAAAAGTGCCCTTCTGGGCACAGGTCTCCACCAGGATAGGAATGTAGGACATTGCAGCTTGCCTTCATCTGGTGGTTGGATAAAAGGGCAACAAAAGTAAATCAGGATGGAGTCTGAGAAATCTGAAAGACCGGTTTCGTTGAATGGCTCTAGAGAGACTGTGTACCAATTTGCGTGATGTTTGGACAAAATCTGTAGGTGTACTGTGCAAAAACTTGTTTTGCACAAAGCGGCCTCCTGGTGGCGCTATAACAGGCCGTTCTGGAAAGTTTGGGGCAGAGGTTCATCGTTGGCATCCAGGGAGTGTGTGTGCAAAATTTGGCATCGACCGGGTTAACGGTGGCCGAGATTAGCTGCTCACGGACACACGGACGGACGGACACACGGACGGACGGACACACGGACGGACGGACGGAGTGCAAAACATACTCTCCCCCCATGCCTTTGGCCTGGTGGAGACAATTAACTTTGACACTCAATCTGCCATTCACTTTATGTATGCACATACGGTGACATACCCTCTATTTGTTCCCCGGTCCAAGTCAAATGAAGCACACGGGACATATTACCCCACAATTATGTCTGCCAGACATGGCAGCCCAACCCCTTGCATCCAGCAGTCACCAACCCAGTAGTCACTTTGAGTGCCAGGGGTGCGTATAATCCGAAATTACTAATCCTAACCTAACCCTAACCGCACACGGAAGCCGCAGGTGAGTCTTAACCGCCCACGTATGTCGGACCATGGTGCTGCCCATCCGTCGCGGTCTAGAAGTTTACTTTATCGGCCAGCGGTTGGAAAAATAGTGGCGCAAGCAGGATTCGATACCAGGAGGTGTGGGTTGGGACTGGGAGTCTAATTAGTATCGAGGCAAGCCACTGAGGCTGGTGCTGAGATGGGGAGGTCGAATATGACAACTCCCAACTCCTGTAAAAAGAAAGAAGCCCCGCCCAGTAGGGGAGGGGAAGGCTTGCCTACTGGGCAGCAGCCCATGACGGGTGATTTCTCCATTCTGCTCAAAAGAAGCTATGGGAATCTGACCGGAAACAGGACATGTTTATGCCACCTTCTGGAAAAGGGAACATTTATGCACACTTGCACAGAGCACTAGTGTTGCCATATCTGCATATTACAAGCGTTTTTGGGCTTGTTTATCTGTAAAGCCGCTTGTAAATATTGGTGGTTAGGTGTTCTGGGGTCTTGTTTGTAAGGTGTGGTTGCCCATTTGTTTAAAACAGTGGTCCTCAAACATTTTAATTACAAAAATATATAATGTATTTGTCCGCAGACCCCCATCTGAAAAGATGTGTGTGTGTGTGTGTGTGTGTGTGTGTGTGTGTGTGTGTGTGTGTGTGTGTGTGTGTGTGTGTGTGTGTGTGTGTGTGTGTGTGTGTGTGTGTGTGTGTGTGTGTGTGTGTGTGTGTGTGTGTGTGTGTGTGTGTGTGTGTGTGTGTGTGTGTGTTGGGGGGAGGGGGGTACCTGGAAGGGACATTGCCTCCCCAGCCCCTCCCACCCTTCACTGGTGAAATGTTGGGGAGGAAAAACAGGCAGCAGCAATGGGCAGTGACGTGAGCCAGGCAGGTTGGAGGACTGTAGCTTGGTAAGCTATTCTATTGTCACACAGTCTTCTGCATCATCAAAGCTGTGCCAGCATGCCGGGGGGGGGGGAAAGCAACACACAAGTGCTCTGCTGTGTCAGGGGTTTACCGTTGCACTGGGAGAAAGTGATACTAGCAGAAACTACACACTTGGCTAAAAGATGGAGGATATTTGTGTCTGCTGCTGAGTAAATGAAACAACATGTTGTGATGTTGTCTGTTCAGTTTCATATGTTCCATACGGATTTATGCATGCGAGGAATCGAGTATACAGTGGGTGTACTGTATTGAATGCCATACAGTAACTTAACTTGATCAAATGGTGGCCCAGCGGTTTTAGCACATGCACATTAGGCTACATGTAAAATTTGCAGTGTATTTACTTTTTACATATGCACGCCAGTGGCACCACTCATGCACATGCATGAACGCAGCCAGTGACGTAGAGTCCGTGGGGGCTACGGAGCCTCGGCCCCCATGAGGAATTAGACCTTATGCCTCGGCCCCCAAGAGGAATTAGACCTTTATATTCGCCTCAGTTCGTCCCATTTGTACTGCGCCAGGTCGCACCGGGCCCGTTCGTGCAATTCTTGTCTTTGCATTGACTTTGTATGTAATCACACCGGTCTAACCATCCACGTCTGAACGCACCTTTAACACCTCTTCTGTCCTGGCCCGGTGGTGGGGGGTGTTGCCTGTCCACTTGTACACAATGCAGATCGGGCATTCAAATGCTAATCTGGTGGCTTGTTTTCACCTGCCAGGTAGGGTATTGTACTCTGCTTAGGCACCCTGGCTGGCAACAGCGATGCCAGCCTGCCGTTGAAACCTGCCGCAGGCGCAGTGACAAAACACAGAACCTGCCGAGGCGGACAGAACTAGTGTCTGTCTACATTAACACTGCACCGCACAGCGCACATGTCCTGAATTCAGTTATGAGTGTCAGGATTTCATGGTAGTTGTTTGTGTCATATAATAATACTGATCAGAAATTCACCAAAGCGACTAGCCTGGTTTAAGGAGTACCAGATGACTCTGTGCAATCATGGCATTTAAACATGCTCTTCTGTTTGTAATCTAAACACTGACATGTTTAAAAAGGTGTTACAAATAAGTGTTTAGAACCTAAACGCTTGGGTCTAGAACCCCCCCCCCCCCCCCCCACACACACACACACACACACACACACACACACACACACACACACACACACACACACACACACACACACACACACACACACACAGCCAACAAATCCCTCATAATATGGGGTCACAGTATTAACGGTGAGAACCCCTGGATTATAAGCATATCAATGCAAAGGGATAAAGAAAAGTGATTCTCCCACTTTACAGTAAGGTGTACTATGTAGGCTGATGGTGTTGGCAACTTGGCATGTTAGCACATGCAGTAACTTAATATTCATAGCTACAGTTTGCACAGTAACATTTTTCTTTTCAACCTAATTTCATCCTGCATGTAAACATTGTATAGGTTGAGATCCACCAGTCAGATAGGACAATTGGTTTCCTGTTTTGTCAACCGCTAACTGTTTCACCCATCTTCACCTCTTCCTCTCCATTTACCCCACTTTTTAACACAAATCCTCCCTTCTGGGGGTCCCTGCCACAAACATCTCCAGATAGGGGTCTGTGACAAATTATATAGGTCTTAATGGGTCAGCACGTCTATCTTCCTCCAGTGGTAAAGTGAACGTTTAGTGTTTCCCACGGTGACGGCACCTCTAACTCTGCCATAGTGTTTCATTGTTTCCCCACAACCCAAAGAGTCAGCAGCAGACTTGTTAGTTTCCACTACAGGTGGAAACTATAGGGTTTGCACTGCAGAGCGGCAAGGCAATTTTGTCTCTGTGAAAGACAAAAGAGTGAGGCTATGGGGCCGGGGCAACACCAAACCTAAATCCCGTCGTTCTGTTCTGAGACTGAGGAGGTCGTGAAAATCACACTTAAGACTCCAGTATGTTCTTTGTGCCGAGAGCTTGATCTCCTGCAGCTGCCTGGCTGAGATCTGACAGCTCTTGTCACAGAACACATGCAAGGTTTACCTGCATAGAGGAATTGCTGGTGTAGTAGATTGAAATTTTGTTGATTTATTATAAAACAGATCTCTAAGCTATTTTTGTCAAGTATTTTGAACTAAGCCTTTATTTTGGGTATAAACTATAAAGCAATTTTGGTATTTGGAATATATTCTTTTTTTTTTTTGTCCATTTAAATCAGTTTGACATTATTATACTGCTTACAGCATCACATAGATCGATAGTTCTAGGTTCGCACTACACTGCCACACCACAGGAAAATCACTGGCACCAAAATTATGTATTTGAACGGTGCCCAAGCCATTTGCCCATCAACCAATCAATCAGGATTGTAGCCAAGCAACTTCCCCTTGAATCATGGTTTATCCTTTTGGCCTTCCACTCACTCTCCTTCCCTTCCAATGTTCAATCAATCATATATTAACCATTTAAAAAATGGTGTTTCATTTACTCAAACATTAGACATGTTTAGTGGTCAGACGTAACAGAAACAATTCACACCTGTGTGAAGTGTAGGGCGCTCTTATCATCATACATCTCATTCTGGCCAATCACAGTTTGCGTGCTCACTTTTCCGTCTTTTATGCACTCATTACCAGCTGCTATGCAATAGCAAGCTGAATCTATAATCGATGTGCAAGCTAGTCCAGTAGTCCCATAGAGTATTAAAAGGATAGAGTCTGAACCGGAGCGACGCTATTCATTTCAGTGGAAGTTGCTCAGTGGCGTTTTGAAGCACCCGGAAGAACCGTCTACTTCCGCGTTTTCCCCCCGATTTGGACACCAAATTTGTCCAAAATGCGGAAGTGCAAACAGGCACTCAATCACTCAATGTTAAATGAGTGGACTTTATGAAATAATATAGCGGACGTATTGACCAATTTTATGATTAAAGCGAGAGAGAGAGGTTCTCTGCAGGCTGCAGTGGAGGGTGGGAGGGCTAAGGAGAGACTTGTCTCTTCTCTTCTCCTCAGCGTGTGACCCTGTGCGTGCATTTAAAATTAACCAAACGGATAATTTGTTTTTTACATACAATCATCAGAGTTTTAGCAGGTGCATGTACCGGTCTTGGCTGAATGGAATATTAACAAGGCACGACACTCAATGCATTATAAACTGCTCCTACTTTGCTCTCTTCTTTATCCACGCGTGGGGACACACAGGAGAGTTGTCATGGTTGCTTTAACCTTCTTATATTAATTTGATTTGAGCTTTGCGTTGAGGTCAACACTGTTGTCGGGATCCGTGATCGATATAAAGTATAATTGCACGCTGGTGTTTTCATTCAAATCAGCGCAAGGCAAACCAGGATGGGCTTGCCTTGTGCTGCTGATCCTAAACCAGCATAATCATCACACAAGTAACACAGCCGTTTATGCCGCTGCAACACTAACCTGATCCTAGGTCAGCCCAAACTTTAAACAGAACTTTTTTCCCCCTGTTTTTTTTACTCCAGAGCCCTGCGCAGCATGAGTGCACATGCAGCGGACAGAGAGAAAGAGTCTCTACAGTCAGACTGGCACACAATCACACACTGATTGAATATTTTATTAACATTTGCAACAACAACAAAAAAAGCACAGATCGTACACAACTACACACACGTCACACACACAGTAGTCTCTCAAGACAGACTGTTGAGGAACAACAGGGGAGGCGCTGTTTTCCCGAATATTTGACGATGGGATTCTCAGATTGCACACACAGTAGCCTACGGGTCTTCTCGGATCCACTCGGACATTACACATAATGATTGACAGACCAGAGATCCACGGGGGATACAGCCGATTCCGACCCTGCCCGAGTGATTACGATAAAACTCGGCTCCGCTCGGATCCACTCGGGTATTTTCGGAGTCTGTTGTATCTCTCGAGTATTGCGAAATGTCTGACATCTCTCTACCAGCCATATACAACGGGTGTCCCCCGTGGCACGATCATTAAGTGATGCTCACCCAATTTGCCTCCTCACTTTTCCGTCTTCAATGCGCCCCTTAAATACACATAAAGTTCTGTCAAAGGCAACACAGATTCATTGTGCAGTCCGCCCTAAATGAGGTTCATGTAAAAAAAAAATCATACTGAAAGAAAGAAACGTCAAAGGACCGAAAGGGAGATGGTGATGGAGGACAAAGAGAAAGAAAGGAACACACACGTGTTTGCCTTAGAGATCGGAGTTTTCTGAATTATGCATCAAGCAGAATCTCTTTCATCAGCAAAATGGAGCTCTATTAGTACTGGCCACATCCATGGTCTGACTCTGAACACACACACACACACACACACACACACACACACACACACACACACACACACACACACACACACACACACACACCATGAAAATACAATGCATGCATATTGCAGAGTAGTATGCAATTCTTCTCTCTGCTGTGCTCTGGCACTGAGTCAGATACAGGTCTACAGAAACATGCTGAAGGCACTAAATGTTTCTCTCCAAGGTGAACACGTGTGCTCAACACACAGAGACAATTAAGTGTTTGTGTGTGTGTGTGTGTGTGTGTGTGTGTGGTAGAGTAATGGCATGTTGACATACTTTACTGTGTGTGTTCTTTTAACAGCGCTCCCTTATCCTCCCAAGGATGGAAACACTTTGAAACGGGGGGTTATTATTGGTTTAGGGCTAGGTTTACAGTTAGGGTTTAGTTAAGGGTAGGTTTAGGAAATACATGGAAGTCACTGGAATGTCATCTAGGGTTGCATGATTATGACAAAAATGTCTTATGAATATTTTACTCAAACTTATTAATAATTTGTTGGGAAATGTTTTTTAATGACTTTGTTGCTTTTTGTGCTTTCTCTGTGTCATACTCAAATAGTAGCCTCTAATTATTGTGATGTTTTATTTGTCCTTGGATTGGAGAGATACACAATATTCCTGGTTATTAAGAATTCTGTAGGCTACTGGCGAGTGGTCAGCAAAGGCAAGTTGCAACAGCTGGCAAAATAAGATTAATGGTCAGGTTTCACCTACTACCTTTATATCATTGTGAAACTTACTCGCAAATTTCACACTGGATACCAATCATTTTTTAGCCTGCATTAGCGGGCTAACATTTTTCAAAAGGTTTTCAAAATCTTTCAAAAATGGCCAATGCTCAAGCTTAACCCATTTTGGGCGGGAACCCCTTTTGGTGTTAGCACTATGTTATGCTTTAGCTATTGAAAAATAGCAGGTCTGCTATTTTTGAAAGATCGAAGAATGACTGACATAGAAACATAGCTTTTTCAGAAAACTGTCAGGATGTAGAAGACATTTTTAGAATCTGATCTCAGGTAAAAAAAAATGCAATTCATTAAAATGGGTTAAAATAGAAAAAACATCAGGACACATTGGCTGAAAAATAATTATGAACTGATGTGGTCATGAAACGTTGCTCGTGCAATATGGAGCGGACCCTCATTGAAAGCTTCATCTCGGACGGGATTTCCAGGAAATGGTTGTCACCCTTGAGGCTGACGGCCTAATGATAACCCCTCCTCTACCTTCTATTCCTCCTGCCTATACTCATTTCTCAGTCTAAATGCCAACTCGGGACGTAATTCCGTTTCTCAGGAAAGAGCTGGAATAGAATGTATGGGTCGGGGATTTTCTCAGAAAAGAGGCTTGAGCATGATGATGTGAGTCAGGCTGCAGGCAGTCGGCAAATCCTGAGTGCAGATTCAGATTGGATTCAGAGTTTTTGAATATCCATAAGCAGATTGGTTCAGTAATTTGAATATCCAGAGCTTGTAAGAATATGAGTATTGTGGAACAGAGGATAAATAAACCACCTTTGTCTTTTTACATCGAGTTCTTGTCACATGATTTTCCCTCATTAACAGCAGATGCAAACTCACAACGGTGTGAGCTTGTAGGTGTGGTGTTTGTGTGGTTAAGTAAATCACATGCTCTTGAGGGGCTGAGGTTGAAATTGAGATGGTAGTTTCCAATATTACAATCTTGTGTTGCACAAATGAGCTAATTCTACATCCTCTCTTGTGCGATTAGAGGAAACAATAGGGTGTGTGTGTGTGTGTCATTTTGTGTCCTTGAGGGGCTTTCATAGTGTCTAATATAGAGCCTGATTCACTTGCAACCCTTTGATCCCACCCATAAAACACGTGTACACAGGCAGGGTTTCTGAGTATAGTATTTAAAACCTATGGTGGTGTTATGACTCTGTCCGTCCAACTGGCGGACATAATCCGCCAGTCATAATCTATGAACAGCTTTGTGTGTATGTCCGTTTAAACACAAAATGTGTTTGTAGCACGGAATGTGATGATTTGATTGGCTGATTTATGATGACGTTCTGATAGGTAGTTCAGATTGAACATGATATATATATGATGTATAACTCCACTATTTGACTTTTTCGATGACATCGGTATTGGCAGTTATTCAGTGACTTTTTTAAGCGGAAATTGCTGATCAGGAAAAAAAAGCTGAAATAGATTGCGATTATCTCGAATAATTACGGTCACACAATTATGTAATAATTGTGACAGGGCTAGTGGTTAGAGTGTCCGCCCTGAGACTAGGAGGTCGGGTCATACCAAAGACTATAAAAATGGGGCCCAATTTGCCAAGCAGGGAGCTTGGCACTTGGCATCAAGGTTTGGACTGGACCCTGCGACATACAAGCATCATGTCGTCCAGGCCAGGGAAATTACTTTTACGTCATGTCCAGGGGGTATACTGTACATCGAGCTGCCTTCCGCTACAGAAACAGAGATGGGCTACTGCCCTATGGGCCATGTGGCTCGGCAAGACTTATTTTACAAGTTACGGTAAATGTTACAGTAAACTTTAATCAAGGAGATAAAAGAAACGTCTCTGATAGTATCCACTCATACACACACATATATGCCCAATATATTGAGATCTCTGTATCTGTCTACCTGTGTTCCTTTCATGACCTGGAGATTCTGTTGTCATCAGACCAGACCAGTGTTTGACTAGTTTTGGAGGGGAGCTGGCCCCTCCTATGCCCAGCTTTGTTATGTGACACGTACGCTTGTAGATCTGCTCTTTCAGCTTTTTTTATTTCCACAATTATGCAAAAGGAATTACGATAATCTCAAATACTTTTGACGATTATCATGTAATAATTGTGACAGACAGGCCTAGTGCCCAGCTGTACAGCTGAGCCCTTTGGCACTCCTAGCCTAGCATATAGCAGCGTGTGCTGTGTGTGTCGTGCGGAGCACCTGGACTCCCTGCTGCTACAGCTGGCAGTTCAGGAATGTGCAAGGTCGAGGTGGATGCGGGTGGAAATTCGCAGCGTGCTCAGAACACGACCCCTGGTAACATTTAAAGGTGCCAGCGTCAGCAGGAAGGCAAAAAAAATACAAGAAAATCGGGAATGTGCTGCTTTAATCAAATCTGCCTAGCTGTTTCTCCTCTCTTTCCTTTTTGTGTGTAATATGTGAGTGTGTTTGTGTGTATTGCTGTAGAGAGGTGGTTCGTAAAAGACCCAAAAGACCCAAAAGAGAAATCATATTTCTCTGGGACCTGAACTAGTGAAATAGCAGATCTACAAGCTCACGCAGTGTGAAGTGACTCATTGTGAGCTTGTAGATCGTCTATTTTCTAATAATTGCCTCTCCTGTAGCCGTGCTCGAGATAACGGGATTAATTTACCTTTGTACAGGTAGCCAGGGACGAGATCCTGATATTTGATAAATTGGCGTTAATCCAGACTCCAGAGTTAAAAAAATAATATGAATTACCTTATTTTCACTCAGTTGTTAGCCACCGCTAGCATCCATGTAAGAAACAGACAAAATCCCTGCATGCACACCTGCACGCTGTCTTTATTGACCTTTTATGCTTGTATGTTTAAGCCTCACATGTCCATATATGCATCACACTCCCTCAAGTCTTTGCCGATGCTAGGACTCGATGTCAAGTTTAAAGTCTGTTGGTCCCATATACAGAATAGATGACCATATGTGGGCATAGCGATTGGATCTTGGACAACCAGATCTCCATACATGTCTATTTATGGGCATATTGGGTTGATTTATGGTTATATCTGAGTAAGTTTGACATGTGGGCGTATTGGCTTCATGGCTTGTTTATGGTTTTGTCTGACGTGGCTGTGGTCTTGCTTTCAGACTCTTACTTGAATTGGTAATGTCAAACGTCTGGAGGGAATAAACCACAAAATTAGGGCTTTTTGGATTTTTACTTGCATGCTCTGCTTGCACACAAGTGTGTTGGCATCTCGAGAGAGTGCATTTCTAGTTCACTTATTTGAATTGTAAATATTACTGATACAGGAAGTAGTAGTTTGAATGTGTACACTACAAACAGTTCAGCCTTTTGCATTTAAATGTATCTGTGAGTTGTGAGTTGTTGAGATAATAAGAAGTATAAATCTGTGATGCTTGCTTTCTGTCGTAGTATTTCCAGAAAGCAATAGTAAGAGCTTACAACCGTTTTAAGCACACGAGTGGAGAGTGTGTCTTACTGTAGCTGTAGCTATAGAACAGCTATGAGTGACTCAAGGGGGGGAAGGCGCTAGTGGGGCTTGTTGAGTTGGGATCAAAGGTCATGGGAGTTGTGAACAGGGCGTAGACCAGACCAGGGGTGGTCAGCAATTATTTTCCAGGAGGCCATACAAAATTTGATGTAAAGTGAGTAATGGCGGGGCACGGTGGCACAGTTGGTAGTCCTGTCGCCTCACAGCTAGAAGGTCCTGGGTCCTCCGCGTCATCAGTGCCCATACCCGAGGCGGGGGTTGGCGATAGGGCCTTTCTGTGTGGAGTTTGCATGTTCTCCCCGTGTCCCCTAGGGTAGATACCCTCACAAAAACATGCGGTAATCCTGGTCTCTAAAACTACCTCCCCCTGGCCAGCCGGGGCGCCTGATGGAGGGGAAAGGAACTGGTCGGAATAACGTGTCCCTTCCACACGCTACGTCCGGCCGGGGAAATTCCCCTCTGTCAGGTGAAAAGAAGCAGCTTGGACTCCTCATGCATAGAAGGAGGCATGAGGTCAGTCCGCTGCCCCCCCAGGTTGGCAGAGGAAGTGTAGCGCCCAGGATTACATTAGATAATTGGCACTGGGTGAAAAGAAAAACTGGGTTACAAAATCGTGGGATAAAAATAATAATAATAAAAAAAAGTGAGTAATGGGCCATACATTAGATTAGACAGTTGAATTGAGATTTGAAACACAGTGCTGAATTATGTTAAAACTGCATGCGTTTGGTATCCAGTAGATATGACATGTTGCTTTACACTAAGACCGGGTCCTTGCATCACAAGTTCACAACAAAAGCATTTTCGTTCCATATGTTAGGTCTACGGCTCTACGCCACACGTGGGCAATGCGTGGCGTCGCCTCGATAACACATGTGCACAAGCGCACACAGATTGGGGTTTTGGTTTTCGCTGTGTCTCCATCTCCCTCATTCAGACATGGCAGATTTAATTTCAGTATGTCATTTTGTTTGGTCTGTGTTTTCAAAGTATTCATTACAAAAACTCCCAGCTCTTACGTACGAGCTAAGCTGCTTTCACTGAGTAGCTTCGGCAGTTGCAAACCCACAGCTAGTGCTTAAGTTCAAAACAGTGTCTTCCATTCCTGGGATGCACACTCTAGTCACAGGAGTTCTGAGTTGAATTTATGATTTAACAAATATATATATTGTTTTATGATCCCTATAGTTGCCGATGCCTCTGTCTTGCCACAGACTTTTAGGGCTCTGGTCCTCGAAGTCAGACCGCCATGGGACCTGAGGGGGTTTCAAGGGGTCCCTCGCAAAATGAGAAGTTTTAACACTTAAGACCTATTTTCGTTTCTTTCTGAAAATCGATTAATCGGCGGCATCCCTATTGTGACTGTGTATGCCTGTCTATCTGGCTGTCTGTCCCTTTAGCACAGAATGTGCTCATATGATTGGACATCATGTTGTTGACATCATGTGATGTCATCATTGTGATGAAAGGCACCACTACACAAATCTTTTCAGATGGGGGTCTGTCCAAATATATATATATCAATTTTGTCATCCTTAACGGGACAACGTTTGAGAACTACTGTGTTGGGGGTAATACAATATTAACTTTCAAAACCGGTTAGCATAAATAAACAAATGTTTAAAGAGGCCCCTGGCCCTCTCCCCTGAGATTAAAACATTTAGAAATCTCTTGCTTTTCCCATATTGTGGGCAATGGACTGCAGCAGTGACGGCTTCACTCACATCCAGGCAGGGGGACTGTCTTATCAGCAGGGCTGAAGCCAGGAGGCGTGTGTTGTGGTGGGCAGGCCTTTCAAGGCTGCTTGGTCTGAGAGGAGGAGAAATCATAGAAGAAGTTTGCAGAGGGAGTTTAGCTCCCCGGATTACATTAGACAATTGACATTGACACCGAGTGAAAAAAATGGGTTACAAAAATCGTGGGACGGAGAGACAGACAGACAGGCAGGCAGGCAGGCAGGCAGGCAGGCAGGCAGGGGTGGAGAGATGAGCAGAATAATAAGACGTTGCATCTTTATCTCTCCGTCTGGTCTGAAGATGAGTGCAGGTCTCCACTCCAGAATGAGCTGTTTGAGATGTCTGTGTGCTTCCCTCAGTGTAAACACAGCCCAGACGTTTGACATGCTCCGTCAGGTTTTAGCATTATTTTAGAATCCTTGAACACATACAGATTATCTAGTATTCTGTAGCGTAGTATAAACTACTCACAAAAAGTTTGGAAACTTAACTTCGGTCAATAATTTCTCCCCTTCAACAATACCAGTTGGTATTGTATTTTATACAATTTTAATCGTTGATTAATGATTAGTCACATTTACATACAATGAGCTACTGTAAGGATTGTGCAATTGAGGAATGAACGTGGCTAAACGTGTGGGTAGCAACGTAGCACCCCCCAAAATGTGCCAAAACCCCCCAATATGCTTCTATTTATTTGTTTGTTTATTTGTTTACTTACATCACTCTGTAATAGATTGAAGTGCTGTTCCTTGTTGCTGATTTGCATAATGGTCTTGCCAAGGTGTTTGTGTGCCTGTGTGGTTTGTAGGGCTAGTGGCAGTGCTAGGGCAGCACACCTAACCTTAACCCTCTCCCAACCCTTAACGCACCCCTCACCAACCTTAATTCAGTCGTTTTAACGCAACCCTCACCAACCTTAATCCAGTCAGACCAATGCTATGTCTAACCAAAGTATGCCTCCCCTGTAGTCCAGGTTTTTTCAGACGGTATACCATAATTGTACATTAGCTATAGTATACTGTAGCTAATGTATAGGCTATACTATAATTATGCTCTCACGTGGTCAATGGATGAAATGATTACCAGACGATATACGCATGTTTTAAAAAACTTTGGCATGGCATATTAAGTAACGTATATATATACTGTAGCCGTAGCGTATGTCGGTAGACAACACCACTGGCTAGGGGTGTACGCAATCTTAAATCAGACCACTGTACACACAATTTCCCCCTGAGTTTTCAGACTTAACCCCCAAGTTAGGCCTACTATAAAACTAAGTCAGTTGTAGGGAAATCAATCACTTAGTGTAGACTTGCTGGTTCTCCATTTAATTAAAGGGAAACTTCACCCTTTTTGCAAAAAATATATGTTAATGAAGTTTAGAAGATTTAGAACACTTTCCTGGGTGTAATATGTGGTTTTAGATTTTAGCAGTGAGCCCAGTGTCTCTGATGTCATGGACACTGGGCTCACTTACTTCCTGGACTACATTTAGATTGGCTACCAAAACGAGGTGACCTCCCCTCATGTTCTCTCGGCTCAATATGAGTTGTGTGATATGCAGTGGAAAGTCACGAGGGAATTTATCCCTAGTCTATGCGTAGTTGCCTCTAGGCAGCCTTTGGGAAAAGGGGAGATTCAGAAACTGCAATCGTCCATTTTTTAACTTGTTCTCTTGACCAGGGGTTCTCAACCTTTTTGGCTGGGGACCTTCGGAAATGCTTTGGACATGCCCAATTCAAATTAATGGCTACAATACCCTTAATAATAGAAAATACATTATAAACTAGAAAAAGTGCCCTTCCGGGCACAGGTCTCCACCAGGTTATCCACAGATCCGTGCAGTTAGAGGTAAAAACACTTTTCGGCCAGTTATAGCGCCACCTTGAGGCTGAGTTGAAATTGTTCATGTGGCATTTCGTCCTCGGCCTAGTGGGAATGTGGGTGCACAATTTCACGGAAATCACGCGATGTGTTCATGATTTGCAGCATTTTGTTTGAAACTGAGCACTCCTGTGAACTTTGGAAGCCAATCTTAACCAATCAGGATGGAGTCTGATAAATCTGAAAGACCCGTTTCGTTGAATGGCTCTAGAGAGACTGTGTACCAATTTGCGTGATGTTTGGACAAAATCTGTAGGTGTACTGTGCAAAAACTTGTTTTGCACAAAGCGGCCTCCTGGTGGCGCTATAACAGGCCGTTCTGGAAAGTTTGGGGCAGAGGTTCATGGTTGGCATCCAGGGAGTGTGTGTGCAAAATATGGCATCGAAAAACTTGTTTTGCACAAAGCGGCCTCCTGGTGGCGCTATAACAGGCCGTTCTGGAAAGTTTGGGGCAGAGGTTCATGGTTGGCATCCAGGGAGTGTGTGTGCAAAATATGGCATCGACCGGGTTAACGGTGGCCGAGATTAGCTGTTCACGGTCACACGGACACACACACACACACACACACACGCGGACGGACGGAGTGCAAAACATACTCTCCCCACATGCCTTCGGCCTGGTGGAGACAATAAATACTGTAACCAGATATAATCGTTAAAGAAAGTTTATGCATAGGCTCTAGGTACGTAAACACTTAATTTCCATTTTTCCAGCCATTCAGTTGCATATAATAATGATGATAATAATAATACTTATTATTATTGTCTCCACCAGGCCGAAGGCATGTGGGGAGAGTATGTTTTGCACTCCGTCCGTCCGTGTGTCCGTCCGTCCGTCCGTGTGTCCGTCCGTCCGTGTGTCCGTGTGTCCGTGAGCAGCTAATCTCGGCCACCGTTAACCCGGTCGATGCCAAATTTTGCACACACACTCCCTGGATGCCAACGATGAACCTCTGCCCCAAACTTTCCAGAACGGCCTGTTATAGCGCCACCAGGAGGCCGCTTTGTGCAAAACAAGTTTTTGCACAGTACACCTACAGATTTTGTCCAAACATCACGCAAATTGGTACACAGTCTCTCTAGAGCCATTCAACGAAACCGGTCTTTCAGATTTCTCACACTCCATCCTGATTGGTTAAGATTGGCTTACAAAGTTCACAGGAGTGCTCAGTTTCAAACAAAATGCTGCAAATCATGAACACATCGCGTGATTTCCGTGAAATTGTGCACCCACATTCCCACTAGGCCGAGGACAAAATGCCACATCAACAATTTCAACTCAGCCTCAAGGTGGCGCTATAACTGGCCGAAAAGTGTTTTTACCTCTAATTGCACGGATCTGTGGATAACTTTGTATGCCAACTCCCTAGAGGCCAAGGAAAAACCTTTGCCTGGAATTTTTCACATCTGCTCTTTATAGCGCCACCAGGAGGCCGACATATGTAAAACACATTTTCTATTATTGCTCCTTCAGATTTTATCCAAATTTCACGCAAATCGGTACACATGATCTCCATAGTCATGTGATCAAGGCAGGTTTGTTTGATTTCTCATATTCCATCCTGATTGGCCACGATTGGCTCCTACAGTTTTCAGGAGTAGCCCGCTTTGTACAAATCGCCACAACTCCTCAACGCAGCGTCCGATTGCGATGAAACTGTGCACGCATATTCCCACTAGGCTGAGGAAGAAATCCTGGTGGAGACCTGTGCCCAGAAGGGCACTTTTTCTTTTTTATTATTATTACACATTCAGAAAATCTGGCGTCCACAGGTTGAGAACCCCTGCAGCCGTTCTTGACCCTGCTCATTTTGAATCGCTACCAATCATTTAAGAGACCTGAATGTATGCCGTTTGATGTGTAACTAGCTTTGACTATTCACTTGCTGATTGATTGACCTAGTGTCTTTCCATTGGACCGTTATTCTTAGATTGAAAACTAAAAAATACACCATGAAGTTATTATATTACAGCTGTGAGGCCTGTTGGCTCACTGTAACTGTACCAACTGAAATGTCGCAAGAACATAATATCAAATGCCTGGACAAGCTAAAACAAAGTTTAATCCAAGGTTATGTTTGATGTGGAACTAAAATCACTTTCACACATGCACTGTATTATGGAAGATTTCCGGACCTTAAACGGAGGGGCTGTAAGTATGAACGCAACGTTGGCCAAAGAGTAACGGCTACAACCTGAGAACCCAATAATGTTACAGCTTCGTTCGGGATAGTTTTATCTTTTACCACAGACTGGTACAAACTGTTAATACACAGATTTAAGACCTTAAAGGAGAATTCCATACTAGAAGGCTTTCTTACGTCCCCACCAAAGAGGTCCAGGTGTTATTTTGTGCAAAAGTGCATTATTGGCTATTTCCCCTAATATATTATAAGCCCACAATGGGGTTTGGGTTTTTGTGCTAATTCGCTTATTTCCATCGAAATAAGTAGTAAAGTGTGCCGCTTGGGATACTATTTATGAAGAGATGATATATACAAACAAAATGTATTTTTGAGCCATGGAAATAAGCGAATTAGCACAACACCCCATAGCCCCATTCAATGCAATTCATTGAGGGATTATTGTAGGGGAAATAGCCAATAATGCGCTTTTGCACAAAATAACTCTTTGGTGGGGACGTAACAACTACAAATAAAGGTAAGAAAGCCTTCTAGTATGGAATTCTCTTTTAATGTTTTGTCAGAGATGTGATCTTTCTGAATTCACGACACTTCAGGCTTTATCAGTGACTGTTCATCTTCATTATTTCCCCCACAAATTTTGTTCCTGCGTTATCCTCATTTCATCCCATGTGCTGGAACATTGTCATTTTCTTTGTCAAGTCTTTCAGCAGGACCAGCTTCCACTGTTGTCGTGTTGCCATTTTGCCAAATACAGAGTTTTTGTTGTTTGCCTCTGACTGACGAGCTTTTGATCATCAGTGGTTAAAAGACCTTGGGGTCCTTTTTATCCGGGCCATGTCCCATTTGTAGCACATCTTTGTGTTGTATTTATACACAACTTGTTATTTTTCACAGTGTTCATTTGGTGCTGTCAGTGTGTTATTAATTCATCCTAGGGGGGGGGGGGGGGGGGGCTCAAACAGAACAGAGGCACACAGCTGTAGACCACCTTAAAAAGACTTGCACCTCTGGTTTGAGGGTGGCAAGTGTTAATGTTTATTGGCAAGCAAATTATGGTTTTGCAAGTTTAGCACAGCAGCAGAATCGACACAACTGGTACTAAAGTACTTAGAAGGTTGGCTTAATGAAAAGGGACAAGATCACTGGCTTGTATTGTATTTTATTATGCCAACTTGGAAGGCACCCTACAGTTTGTGGAGTATGTTGCCAGTTAGATAGACTAGATGGCATTAGTCAAACTGGCTGTCAGTAGTCGACTGTTGGTTTCTGCAGAATCTATCTGATTCACCTACAGCAGGAGCCAGGGACACTTGGGAATCTCATTGGCGCCTGTGTGGAACTCGGGGAAAACATTATTTGCCAACCAAGTGTGCCATTTCACCAACCTCAAACTAGAGGCCATAGCATAATAACGGTGTGTGCTCCAAACTTTAGTTATCAATAGCGTAATAGTTGGAAGAATCTGCAGCTGTTTGTTGTGTTGAATGAGTGGCATTGACATTATTAGCCAAAATAGCTAAATTGTTAACTTCAGTGCCATTGTGGTGTGTACCTGTCCGTTCTCTGCTATGGCGAGTTACACCAGGCATTGTGGACACTGTTTACATTTCCATTTGTGATGTACAGTCATTTAGACCTTCAGCCACAGAAAAACAATATGGCACATTTTTACTAGAGGTGTGAATCTTCAATGGCCGCAGGTTTCAATTACAATTTATTGACAATGAACGCTGATAATTTGTTATTCAATTTGATCTTGATTCGTCTACTTTTTCTATATACAGTAGCCTATATGTTTGCACATTATGGGCCCTATCTTGCCTTACCCCTTATGCCAAAAGGTTTTTGGAAATGTTTTGTATATTGAAAAACATTTTAAAATGGTGAAAATAGCCAAACTACATTGTCACCTTTCGCTACTAGTTAATTTGTAGATAAAGATTATTTTACAAAACATGCATTAACCACTTCAGCCCTAAATATTCAATACAATATTTTTATACATTTGAAAACTTGTGAAATGGAATATTCTGCACTTTTGGTACTTAATGTACATTTAGATGCCAATCTTTTTGCACTTTTACTTGAGTAGATTTTTAATTCTGGACTTTTACTTGTAACAGAGTATTTCTACATTGCAGTATTGATACTTTTACTTAACCCATTCTGGGCGGGAACCCCTTTTGGTGTTAGCATTATGTTATGCTTTAGCTATTCAAAAATAGCAGATCTACAAGCTCATAGCGCGCCACGTGCTACGAGCTTGTAGGTCTGCTATTTTTGAAAAATCGGCTTTGGTGTTTTCTATCTGTACAGAGTAACACTACGCTAGTCATGGACTACTCATGGTCTCTCATGGTCTCCAGTACCTGGGCTTTGGTGTTTTCTATCTGTACAGTGCAGGTATGGTCGTTACTGTGTAAACTGGCTTTGTGATTGATTGCAGCTTACATAGCTTGTCTCCAGGGTCTGGAGCAGAGCTAACCAGTAAACCAGACAGAGTGGCGAGGACAGAACAAAAAAAAAGAAAAAAACTTGAACAAATGGCCGGCGATTATGACGTTTGTGTAAGAGGTTGTGTTAATTTACAACGGCACGATGACATAAAATAGGCACTGATAGCACCTGATCTATAAATTACTTGGGTGGCAATCAATCAACAAGAGAAAGTGATTGATTGTATGACATGATTTCCACAGCCTTGTTTTTTCAAGGTTCAAAGTTCATATATATATATATATATATATATATATATATATATATACACTGTATATATTCCTTTTTTAAGAAATACAATAATTGGGGTAATGGAAGATATATGTTTTCAGCTCCTTGCTTCCTGAAAACGTTTTTATTGATGAATAATATGCACATTGGGCATGGTGTTGAGAATAACAAGCCATGGTGTGGTTTTTAAGGAACTGAGAGCTGCTCTGATATGACTGATCTATACATCCAGTCATCAAGGCGGACTCAGGCCCTTCATTCATGTGCTCCCAGAGGTGGGTGTGCACATCTTTCAACAGAAAGTTCTGCTGCTAAGGTTCAGCAAATCATGTTGATGTAACTGAATTGTGGAGAAACTGAGACCAGAGGAAGTAAACTGAATCGTAAAATTGACTCTGGTGATCAATACAGTTCTGACTCTCTCTGACACACAGGGCGCATGTACAGGCAGGCTGCTAGCGCAAGAGACACTACAGTCTGAGTTATACTTACCGTAGTTGTGTGTATTTTACAAACACCAAAAATAAATAAACACTGGCATGCAACTCAGTATTTATCATGCTGCTGCTACAGCAATGCTCCCCTTGAAGAGGAATTGTTTGTCAGAGTTGGGCTTGATCCACGCTGTTTGGAAGAGTAATTCAGTAGCTGCCCTTATGCTGACCCTGCGAAATAAA
Source organism: Protomyctophum parallelum (assembly GCF_964188405.1). Lineage (NCBI taxonomy): Eukaryota > Metazoa > Chordata > Actinopteri > Myctophiformes > Myctophidae > Protomyctophum > Protomyctophum parallelum. The sequence continues at coordinate 25,120,638 of NC_139707.1, read as the reverse complement.
GCAGGTCAACCCCTCTGGTCAGAATGCTGGGTCAGATGGCAATGCTGTTCCAGAGATGGGGAGAGGTTCAGTCACAGTGTCTTGCTCAAGGGCACCCTGACGCAGACTGAAATCTTGAATCAGAATCTGCTTTATTGTCACGTAGCGTTATCATTAGCCTATGCTTTTGCTGATTTGACTGTTGAAGTGACATACAACAGTTTGAGAACTCATCATTTTTCCACTCTTTTTTTAACAAAAAGTACTTAAGGGAAATATTACAAAATACTTGTACAAAGTTTATGCTGTTGCGTACGTATTCTACAGCAACAAAAGTTCAGAAACTTAACTTTGGTCCATTATTTCTCCACTTTAATAATACCAATTTGTATTGTATTTTATATCATTTTAATCATTGTCTCCACCAGGCCGAAGGCATGGGGGGAGAGTATGTTTTGCACTCCGTCCGTCTGTCCGTCCGTCCGTGTGTCCGTCCGTCCGTGTGTGTGTCCGTGAGCAGCTAATCTCCGGCACAGTTAACCCGGTCGCTGCCAAATTTTGCACACACACTCCCTGGATGCCAACGATGAACCTCTGCCCCAAAATTTCCAGAACGGCCTGTTATAGCGCCACCAGGAGGCCGCTTTGTGCAAAACAAGTTTTTGCACAGTACACCTACAGATTTTGTCCAAACATCGCGCAAATTGGTACACAGTCTCTCTAGAGCCATTCAACGAAACGGGTCTTTCAGATTTCTCAGACTCCATCCTGATTGGTTAAGATTGGCTTCCAAAGTTCACAGGAGTGCTCAGTTTAAAACAAAATGCTGCAAATCATGAACACATCGCGTGATTTCCGTGAAATTGTGCACGCACATTCCCACTAGGCCGAGGAAGAAATGCCACATGAACAATTTCAACTCAGCCTCAAGGTGGCGCTATAACTGGCCGAAAAGTGTTTTTACCTCTAACTGCACGGATCTGTGGATAATTTACTTTTGTTGCCCTTTTATCCAACCACCAGATGAAGGCAAGCTGCAATGTCCTACATTCCTATCCTGATGGAGACCTGTGCCCAGAAGGGCACTTTTTCTAGTTGATTTAATTTTTCACCTTTACAACAAGGTATAGCTTGTAAAGATCGGGAGTTTGTGGAATGAACAACACAGCTAAATGCGTGGGTTGCGCCTCCAAATAAATAGCCAAAATGGCAAGTGGTTGGTATTCACCCTTGCTTTGTGTTGCTTAGTTGATTGGATGATTGCACTCTACCACAGTAATAAGTAAAAACCAACAAATTTTTACACTTTATACATTTTTCACTCAGTGTTATGGAACTCAATAGCGGGTGGAAGATGCAAATGCAGCTGCAACAGCTTGGCACCTCCTCATGCTGGTCATGCACCAACCTATAGCCAAGTTTTGCTCTGGGATGGCATCCCATTGCTCAACCCGATTTAGTCAATGTACAGCATGCCCAAACTGATCCACAAGTGTTCAGTTCTGGACTCACGCCAGGCCATTCCATCCGTGATGATCCTGTCTCTGTGGTGTTGTAATCCTGGAGGATGATGTTAGGTCCTATAGATTCTGAAGATTTGGGATTGCCACTGGCTCCAGAATCTCATCCCATTATCTCACTGCATTGAGGTTGTTGTGGAATTGGTCCGAGCCACACACAATGCCTTTTTGCAATATATCTACACACGAGTGACAGTGTGAACAACAGTACTTTACCACAAGCAAGCTAACCTCCCGTATATAAGCAGTGCTCTGTCTATGGCTTTACCATCAGGCAGGGCCACACATGCAAACATATAGGGCTCTCCCTAAAGGAGGTCATAGGTCAAACACTGACCGCATTCCCCAAGAAACAACCTCCTTTATATACCCCACACCCCCCATTTACACACACACACACACACACACACACACACACACACACACACACACACACACACACACACACACACACCCCTCCACCACCCTGCAGAATAAAATAACCTTCTGCCTACTGTGTGGTTGTTCATTTGGTTGCCCTACATATTAATGGGAAAATACAGCAGCGAGAGACTGGGAAGGGGGATGGTTGGATAAGAACCGTGTGTGTGGTGGTAGAAGGAGGTAAAGGAAAAATATGCAGGGCACCATCTTGCACGACCCCTACCCCTTATTCCTAAACTAGCTCAATCTACACGTTGTTAGTTTGTAGATCGGCTATTTGTAATATATAAGTAAAAAATGGCAAATAAGTTTAGGGATAAGGGGTAAGGGGTGGCGCAAGATATAGGGCGCAGAGTAGAGGGAGAAGGGGTGGAGGTGCGATGAAAAGGTGAGAGATCAGGGGTTGGTGTGGGAGGATAGTGGGTGGTGAAAGTGCGTTGAGGTGGGTGGCTTGTGTGTTCACTGAAGTTCAGAATTTCGGAATGGTGGTGTTTTTTAAGCACCACTGCACCACCACCAAAAAAATACATTTAGGAATGGCGAGGTTTTCGGAATGGAGGCTTGTCCCCAAGCTTATAACTTGTAAGCTTGTAGATCAGATATTTCCGCTTTGTTATTAGTTATTATTAGTGTGACAATTAATCGTCAATTTAAATGTGTAATCGTGACGGGCCTGCTGATGTGTTGCACAATAATGTGTAACTGTGGCACAAGGTGCTGTCTGATTCAGCTTGCCGCTGTTTGCCAATTAGGTGCCTTAACCCACTTCGTGCCATTGACCTAGAATCCTAGATGTACGTCAATTGAAGCCTATTAGTTAATGCTACCCTTAACGCCATTGGCGTAGCCCTACGGCAATTGCACTTTTATAGTGCATTTGATCGATCAAGTCATAAGGCTATTTACGTTAGCATCGGGTTGCTAGCTGTTGTTGTCATAACACTGGGTCTTAGATCTTAGATCGTCATCACCATAAACACCCCTTCTATCTGTATCTCCTATTCCTTGTCCCAGATGGCATTTTTGGTCAGAACCAGGTTTATTCCACTCCAGGGAGCCGACGATGTGAAGCCCTCCATTGCACTAGCTCAGCTCTGTTGGCTACAGAGGACCTGACCAGGCACCGTCCGACTTCCAATTTATGGAAGTCTGGAAATGTGGCTTTTCAAAATAAGAGCTTAACTGAAAAAATGCTGGCGTGAATTATATCATAATTTGTCAATAAATGCTAGCGCTGTAAGTGTTAAGCAGCAAATTCTCCCCTGAGAGAGAGAAAGATCTAAAGTGCTCCCCTTTTTTCAACCATTTATTACTAAAAAATCACATCGCTCACCAGCTACACACACACACACACACACACACACACACACACACACACACACACACACACACACATCTGTAATTGACCACCTGTTGGTCGTGGCCCAGTTTTCTTTGCCTCGTGAACCACTGCGGAGGCTCCATAGAATTCCTCTGGGCTTCCTAACTACTTGCCTCTTATCATTCTGGAACGCCAGCAGGGAAAGAGGAGCCATGCATCCCAGCCCAGCAGGATGTCACAAGTAGTTATGTGCCTGAGCGGATGAATACGTGTTGTTGGGCTTTACCTTTTGTCTGTGAGTGGGTGAATTGATGAATTAAATAATTGAATGGATAGAGGCTATGCATGTGACATCATCATCATACCCGGAAGTTATGCGGGAATTAGTGCTGCTGACCCCAAAAAGAAATTGATTAATCGATTTTCGTTCGATAAGCACGGGAGAGTATCTTGAAATAAAAAATCGACTATTCTATTATAAAACAAACGGCCCATTTTGGTCCGCGAGCCATGCTGCTTGCGCCTCGCAGCGCCTCCTCCGTCCTCACGTGTTAACAAGGAAGTCAACAAGTGCAGCTACTACAGTCATGCCTCCCTACTACAGTCCACGACCACTGTCGTGGTGGAAAAATAATGTGCCACGTTATCCAAAGTTGGCACCTAGTAGCGAAGAGGATTCTATCCATCCCTGATTCCCTGCCGCTGCCACTACAACCCCATCGTAGCGCTTCTTCTCCAAGCCCACTGTGTGGACATTTAGTGGCCCTCTTCATCATCAAAGTTGCCCACCCCTGATATAGAGGTAAATGTGCCTCATATTTCAACAATATAAAAATGCTTATTTGATTTGAGTCGCACCTTCGAGGCCTCGCGCTAGACGGCATTTTTTTATTCTTTGAAATGGGGGTCTCCCTCTCTCTCTCTCTCTCTCTCTATCTCTCTCTCCCCTTTTAATTGAGATATTAACTATTTAATTACATATTCCATTTTGCACCAATATTATACTGCCATGTCTTGACAGTGTTGCTTTTTACAAATAAAATAAGTGAAGCTGCTTGCAGCGATTCTTTTCAAGTTATTATTAATATTATTTTACTAGCCAACCCTGTAGCCTGCAGAATGACTTTTCTAGGGGTGTGTGTGTGTGTGTGTGTGTGTGTGTGTGTGTGTGTGTGTGTGAGAGAGAACACAAGACAGGAAGGGTGCAGGTGTGTCTGTGTTTGTAATAAGCTGAAGTGGACAGGAAGGGGCACGCTACTTGGAGAAATACATGTGTGCGCTCCCACACAGACACACACACACACACACACACACACACACACACACACACACACACACACACACACACACACACTTCTTTAAGTTATCATCAGGTGGCCGGAACCCACGACCGGTCCGGAACCTCCGGCGCCCTGGAATGTGACTTATTGTCTCCACCAGCCGAAGGCATGGGGAGAGTATGTTTTGCACTCCGTCCGTCCGTCCGTGTGTCCGTGTGTCTGTGTGTCCGTCCGTCCGTCCGTGACCAGCTAATCTCAGCCACCGTTAACCCGGTCGATGCCAAATTTTGCACACACACTCCCTGGATGCCAACCATGAACCTCTGCCCCAAACTTTCCAGAACGGCCTGTTATAGCGCCACCAGGAGGCCGCTTTGTGCAAAACAAGTTTTTTCACAGTACACCTACAGATTTTGTCCAAACATCACGCAAATTAGTACACAGTCTCTCTAGAGCCATTCAACGAAACGGGTCTTTCAGATTTCTCAGACTCCATCCTGATTGGTTAAGATTGGCTTCCAAAGTTCACAGGAGTGCTCAGTTTCAAACAAAATGCTGCAAATCATGAACACATCGCGTGATTTCCCTGAAATTGTGCACGCACATTCCCACTAGGCCGAGGACGAAATGCCACATGAACAATTTCAACTCAGCCTCAAGGTGGCGTTATAACTGCCCCAAAAGTGTTTTTACCTCTAACTGCACGGATCTGTGGATAACCTGGTGGAGACCTGTGCCCAGAAGGGCACTTTTTCTAGTTCCTTCTAAACATTAAAGTTGCATTACATTTCATTGCTTCTCCCATCCTAACATTGAGAGCAGAGTCTAATGTGCTCCACCCCCCCCTAGCATGGATCATACGGCTCAGTTTTAGAACAACTACCAGGCTTTCCTCCATGGTGGAAAAGCCTGGTGACGCGAGGTTAAGCTCCACCCAAAATAACGACAAACTGAACCAAGTTTACAAATGTGTATCAACCCTGATAAGAGAGAGACACACATAAAGCTCTAACACTGCTCTGCTCTGCACTAGCACGCACGCACGCACACACACATACATACACACACACACACACACACACACACACACACACACACACACACACACACACTCCAGCCCCTGTTTGTAAGCCCTGCTGACGGGCAGGAAGCAATAATGGTAGCGTGCTTCCGGAGGCTTCTCTCCAGGGAGGGAGAGGGGCTGTCTGTCCTGTTGAGCTAAAAAGAACAAAACAGAAATGGCACAGCAGAACGACAGAGTAGAACAGAATGGAACTGAATGGAACGGAACAGAATAGAAAGTGCTTAACACAGAAGGATAGAGCGCCATCGGGAATCACGAGACTCGCAACATTTCTCTCATTGTCTTTACAATGGCGGACAAGAGTTGGAAATAAAAGAGGATAGAGACGGGCAATGTAGACGTCGACACAGAAATGTTGGCATGCAGACACGGTCGCCCCCTGTGTGTGTTCTCTCTGCATGTGACGACAAGGACCCCATGCTGGTAGCAGGGGAAAGACACAGATGACTAGAGCAGTGGTTCTCACCCCCCCCCCCCCCCAAACAAAAATAAAAAATAAAATCATATTTGATCTGGGGACCCCCCACCCTGACAAGAACTTGGAATTGTAGGAGTTGGCATTACATTTAGTTTGACTCAGTTCCACAGATGAATATTGTGAAAGGCGTTGTGAGCTTGTAGATCGATTGTTTTCACTATTTGTGTCTCTTTTTTTATATTGTCGGCCAATTTGGCCAATGTTTGACCAGTTTTTATAGTATAGTTTGTTGTTTTTTTTTGGTATCTTAAAAGTCCTTCAATACTCACTTTACTGTCAATTGGGGTACCCCCCCAATTTTTTTAAATAATAATAATAATACAAATACAAATCCCAGGGGTGTTCCGACCCACATGTAGAGATGCACTGGACTAGAGCATGTCCGTCATTCCTTCTACCTGGCTCAACATCTACTATTCATCTCTCCAGTGGTACCTTCTGTCCATCTCACAGGCTGACAGCAATGTGGCTGACATGTGCAATGTGTCTATATGAGACCATTAACTCTCTGCTTCCCAGACTGACAGTGATGTGGTTGGCATGTGCCATGCGTCTTTGTGTGACCCGTTCTCTCAATGATGTGGTTGGCATGTGCCATGCGTCTGGCCGTCTGTGTGTGACCTGTTCTCTCAATGATGTGGTTGGCATGTGCCATGCGTCTGTGTGTGACCTGTTCTCTCAATGATGTGCCATGTGTCATGTGTGCATTGCCTTTCTTGTCTCTCTTTCTACACGGAAAACACAAACATGTGTTGGTTCATAATAGAAATGTGAGAAACGTGAAGATTGTGGTTTTTCTCCCATCTCCTAATTCATTCAAAGCTTTATTTATTCACCCAAAGACATTGAGGTTGCCCTCAGTGTCGTCGAGAACTCGTATCACATCAGTGACGAAACGAAACGGGAACTTTCCCCTGTGATACAAGTCTAGAATCGGTTGCACATGTGTGGGTAGGTCTGAAATCCAAATGTAAATAGAATGTTGCTGCATGTTATTGGAGAAGACCTCTTTAATCTAATGGGACTAGTGTATGGGTTAGGTTAGGACACTCTCAAAGTGGCGTCCGTCCCCAGGGGTCCTTGAGGAGGTTCCGGGGGGGGGGGGGGGGGGGGGGGGGGTCCCAGGGGTCCCAGTCAAATCGGTTAATAAAGCAGTCATTTTAACTTTTCCATTTATATGTAGGCTATTAAAAAATAGGAGGTCTACCGACACATCACTTTGTGCTGCTATTTTTGAGAATGTTTTTAAAATACATAAAATGTTTCGAACATTTTGAATAATTTTGAATTTTGATACTGTACAATATTCTCTTCTGGGGGTCCCTGGCACAAAACGAAAAATGTTCAGATGTGGGCAAATCAGCAACTCTGCAACACAAGTTCTGAAACTTAATTTTGGTCCATTATTTCTCCACTTTAATAATACCAATTGGTATTGTATTAATCATTAGTCACCTTTACAACGAGGTATAGATTGTAAGGATCGGGTGCTCATGGGGCAGCTAAAGTGTGGCTAGTGCCTCCGAAAGATTTGCCAAAATGGCAAGTGGTTGGTATTCACCCTTGCTTAGAGTTGCTTAGTGGATTGATTGCACTCTCACACAGTAATAAAAAAAAACACATTTGGCCATTTTTACACTTTATTAATTTTACACTCAATGTTGGGGAACTCAGTAGCGGGTGGAAGATCCATACGTAGCCACAATCAATGATTAAAACGATATAAAATACAATAACAATTGGTGGTATTAAAGTGGAGAAATAATGGATCAAAGTTAAGTTTCCGACCTTGTTGCGTTTACAATACATCAACCTGGGGGTCCTTGACACAAAGAAGTTTGAGAACCACTGGTTTAGGAGTCATGGTTGGGGTTAGCGATACTGTAGTAGGGTGAGGTTAAGGAAAGAGCAACAGCACTATGCGATGGCGAGAGTTTGGGTCAGGAGGGTAAACAGACTAGACGTCTGCTAGTCGTCGACCAAGCTGCGGTGTATTTTTAGCTGTGCTAGTGGCAGGGCACTGCATGGCTATGTTGGGCCGTCGGTTAGTCTGACAGTTTGACCCAAACAGGATATCTACAATAACCTAAACGTTGTTCTATTGCCGTACAATTTACTGTGCACCTTTCATTCTCCCGGAGCTTTTGGAAAATGAACCCTATTGACGTTTTTTTTACCACATCTTGGCTTTGTCTAGTGCCGTCCTCAGGCCAAAATTACTTTTTTTCTTTTCTTTTTTTAAGTTGGCAAATGTTAGTCGGTTCACTTTTGCTACTTTTGTACTCATGTTATGACATGTTTTTAAAACGATGACTGGGACGAAGATGTATTGACCTGGAAATATTGTTCCTTTATTTGCACCCTAAAAATAAAAACAGACTCTGACTGGCCTCAGTGCCTTACTGCCTTCTTTCTTTTTTCATGAAAGGAGTGTGTGTGTGTGTGTGTGTGTGTGTGTGTGTGTGTGTGTGTGTGTGTGTGTGTGTGTGTGTGTGTGTGTGTGTGTGTGTGTGTGTGTGTGTGTGTGTGTGTGTGTGTGTGTGTGTGTGTGTGTGTGTGTGTGTGTGTGTGTGTGTGTGTGTGTGTGTGTGCGTGGCTACAGTTGTGTATACATACGGTACTCAAATTCTGTTTGTGAGGGGGATTGTGTGTTTTTTATTTTTGAGTGATGCAGACACCCTGGCTGCCTGGGTCCGTCCGAGCACGGAAATAGCGTTTTTTCACTGTCACTGTTGCACTTGCATGCACACACTCACAGGGCAGTACAGTACAGCACCACTCAGTTCAGACGGGTCTGATTTTTTTTTTAAACTAAGGGTTGCCCACCTCAGCTCAAATAGGGGCTTAAGCCAAGTGCAGACAATGACATTTTTGTGATAGTTGTGATGAGCAATGAGCATGTCACTGGTGGGCCCCCGTGTGTGCGACATGCATGGCATGCATGTGTTTTTAAGCGCAGATGTGAACGATTGATCTGATCGCTGTGGGACCTCAAAGGGCCACTTCAAGCATGAAGAGAAAGACACACGCATGCACACACGCACGCACACACAGTGCATTCACCATCTGCCAGTGGCCGTAGGAGTCTGTGATGATGTGTAATGACAAGTCGCTGGGACATGCAGAGACCTCCATATGCACACACAGCACACACACATGGCTTGTCCACTGGGATATGTATGTTGTAACACCTCATGTTCAGACTCACTTCTATCATGTGTGTACATACAGTACATCATGCATGTACGACATACAGTTTGGCCTGTCACAATTATTACATAATCGCCTCATCACAATTATTTGAGATCATCACAATGACATCACACACTATGGCATATTAGGAGTCCAACTAGTACTAGTCGTTCTCAAATGTTTGCAAAGACCCCCCTTAACTCTGAGAGTGTACAACTGGAACCAAATGGACCCATAAGGTCAGGGTCCATTTGGAGAGTGTTGGTGAACACTCTCAGAGTTACAGACTTGTTATTCAGGGCTATAGCTAGCTCTTTGTGTTACCGGTAATATTATTGTCCGCTCATTTTGTAAATGCTACCATAAGCCAGCATGGCGATGGCCCCTGCCTGTTCTGTTTTTTTACTGACATGTTCTCTCTCTCTCTCTCTCTGGTTGCCGTGCGTGCAGACCCTGGTAGGAGCGTGATGAGCGCGCGCTTCCGCTTGCCTGCCGGCAGATCCTACAATGTGCGGGCGACGGAGCTGGAGCGGGACAGGCAGCACACGCAGGTGGTGTGCAACATACTGCTGCTGGACAACACTGTCCAGGCCTTCAAAGTCAGCGTGAGTCAAACTAGCACTGTGTGTGTGTTTGTGCGCGTGTGTTTGTGCGCGTGTGCCGTGTGCGCGCGTGTGTATCCTCAGTGAGAATGTACAAACATTCCCGTTGTCATTCCATTCATGTTTTCATCTCTGTGATGATGAGCAAGTAGACCGCTAGACCTACTGCACATGGAAACAGAGCTGCTACCTTTAAACACGTCTTAAAGCTGTTTTTTTATTGTTATTTTTTTTACAAGTGTGTGCGTGTGATTGTTTTCCTGGTTGACTGAGCTGAGTGGTATGACATTACATGGATCTCTGTCTCTCTCTTTCCATCCATGACCCCCTCCTCTTTGTGTGTGTGTGTGTGTGTGTGTGTGTGTGTGTGTGTGTGTGTGTGTGTGTGTGTGTGTGTGTGTGTTTAGATGACAGTATGAGAGGGGAACTTCCTCCTGTGACTGTAAAAACCCAATTCCTTTAATCCTCTGACACATCACATCCTGTGTGTGTGTGTGTGTGTCTTGTGGGCCGCCCCGCTTGGTGGAATACTTGACATTCCACAGCTCATAGGAGCCCCCCTGAAAGCAGCAGCCTGATCAAGTACATACACGCACACCCAAACTCTGTGTACCTGTATTGTATACAATCTCACAGATGTATGACACAGTTACACACTAGGACTGGCCCCGAATTGGTTCACTGGTGTTATAAATTAATGTTCAAACCTTTGTTTTATTTATTTGTTCATTTGTTTATTAGTTTCTTTTTAGTACAACATACTTTTGGAATTGTTAGTTGTCATATCAACACTTAGGCTTGACAGCAGGTTAGGGAATGTCTATTGCTGAACACAACCCTATATCACAAAATGTTTGAAAGTTACATGGGTAATAATTTTTTTGTTTTTGCTGCCCCGTCCTTGAAGCTAAATCTGTGATTGTGGTGTTCCTAGTCAAAAGTGAGGACGCTGGAACGAGTTAAGATGTCTAGCTGTGCAGTTTTTGTCTACAAAACGTGTTTGTAACGCAATTTGCATTGAAGAGAATGGAGACATTCTCAGAACTGTCATTCTGTCACTCAGTCAGAGGGTCCCCTAGTTCAAATTCTGTACGAGAGGGTCCCCTAGTTCAAATTCTGTACGAGAGGGTCCCCTAGTTCAAATTCTGTAGGAGAGGGTCCCCTAGTTCAAATTCTGTACGTCAAAGTGCTTCCATAGTCACAATGCGTGAAAGAAGTAGACGAGAAATGTTCTCTTCTTGTTCTCTCTCTGGCTGGGTGTGTGTTGGGGGGGGAGGTTGAAAGGTGCATATTTTGTCCATGAGGAATTGAGGATAAGCATATCTCACTCTAGGGGATGACATCATGCACTAAGGGCGATTAATTGATCATAAACGGTAAACGCAATGTTCTGTCCTTTCTGACTTCCTCATCATCATCGTTTGGAATATTAACACTTCTAAAGAGAGATCAGACTTATTGGCGCGAGGTAGTAACGGAACATTTCACCTCCCGGTTTTGGGGGGAAATGGATTTCATAGGGGTCATTTAATGAGATCACTGCAGGTTTGCAAAAAATCATTTTCAGTCTTGGAATCTTTGGGGGCTTTAAGCCCTGTCTTTAGGGGCATGTCATGTCATGTGATCTACCTCCTGCACAGCCTTTGTGGTCTACTGGTAGATCACAATCTACCTTTTGGGCACCCCTGGTTTAGACGGAGGCACAACACTGATCAGAATATGCTGTAGTGTGCATTATGCTGTAGTGTCGCTGTTTGTTTACATTCACCAGTGTGTGTGTGTGTGTGTGTGTGTGTGTGTGTGTGTGTGTGTGTGTGTGTGTGTGTGTGTGTGTCTGCCTGTGGGCGTGTATCACCACGAGCCGTAACGCTTGTAGCTGTTATTAAGGGAATAACACATCAATACAGACAATACATGGTCATTTTACGGCCTAGTGAATTACACACTACAACAATGTGCCCAGCCTCTGCCTGAAGTGAGAGCAGGGGCTGCCACTCTGGGTTGCCATGTCTGCTTATTATAAGCCACTTTGGGCTTGTTTCTGTACAGTCACTAGTAATCATTTGTTAGTGGTTGTGTTTTTTGGAGATTCATGGTTTCTAGTGTAGTGCAGTGGCATATTTTGAGCAATGCTTCCCGATGTTTAAACTAGTGGTTCTCATGTGTGTAGTTAACATGTTTAAAAACATATATATAGTTATTCTTTCACTTTTCCCCCACAAGATATTTTTGAAATTGGCTCAATAATGTGTCACATTGCGACACATTGTGTAGATCGGCTATTTTCAGATACCGGTAGCTAGGGCATTAACATAATAATCGAATAGTCGACTAGTCGACTAGCAAAACACTAGTCGACACTGTTAATTGACATCCGATTATTCGCTAATATTATTTTTAATATTTTTTATGATTTTTTTTTTTTTTTTTTTTGCTTTTCTACAGCAGACATGCAGGCATGCAGCTGTGAGCTCGGTTGTTTTGTTGGTAGTTCGCCAACTTCAGTACTAATCCATTCTTGGCTGATTGTTTTCATATCATACAAGCCTACTGTACGTGGGTTTTGCCGTCACCCTCACTATAGGTGTGGTGGGCGGCGTATCGGCGGTGGCACTAGCAGCAGTCAAGACAGTTTTTCTTTGGGAAAAGCATATGTGATATGCCTCATAGGCTCATAAGATCAATGGGGACAACTACAGTGTGTAAATACTTTTACTATTGGTGAGTTTATTACTGTAGTTTGTTCAACAAGTTAGATTGGAGACGTGTCGTCGTCCGGTACAGTAAAGTATAGCAGGAGTTCCTCCTCGCTCTGCCCAATAGTATCCAGTTTGGTGACAGTCAAACTACAGTAGCTCTTGCAGTGATTTCATGTTTCTATATGCTTATCCAACAAAAGTCTGCGTGCCGCGTGTGGCATTATTAAAAACAAACAGCGATGCCCCACGATTAAAGTTCTAATACGTAGCCGCAAAAGACTCGCGATGGAGTTAAGTAGTTGATCATCCGATTCATAGCCTGGCAGCCTGCTAGCTAGCAAACCTCCTCCTTGCTTGTAGCTCCTTCTAAAAACCAAAGGAACTGTGATTGTAACTTGTTGTTGAACATTTAGGGTTGTATGAAAAACATCGCATCGTTCATTGCTCCAGTCTCCACTCTCCAAACATTGTGAATGTGAACAACGTAACATGCTATGCTTCTCCGTAGAACGGTCTTGTGCATAAAAAATAGCAGATCTACAAGCTCACAACGCGTCCATCCGTGAGTCATTGTGGACTTGCAACTTTGACTTGAAACAGCTGAGCTAATTTCGGCCAATCAGAGCGGCATTCAGCGTAATATAGTAAGAGTGGCGACACTCGCGTTGACTCCCACTGTAACAATGGAATGCGGAAGTGCTCATTCTATCTCAATGGGATAGTTCCAATGTTTGGAACTATAGCCCATAGGAAGTGTGTCGCCACTCTCTTAGTACTATTCCACTCTGCCTGCATTGATAGTGCATTCACTGGCTCTCTGGCTGTTTCATAACACGATGTTTTAATGCTTGATTGGATGGAATAAATATCATATTTTACCGCCGACTAATCGACTATAAATCGATTTTGATGGTAGTCGAGTCGACTATCAAAAATCACGTTTGGTTAATGCCCTACCGGTAGCCAATGTATAGCTTTAAAGGTCTCAACCTAGTCACTTCTTCTGGGCTCGTTTTCCTAGACTTGGCAGCTTGTTTCTCTTGCAAAACTCTGGCAACACTGTATGCGTGCCATAATGAGAGGGGAGAACGCAACGGGTTGGGTTGCCAATTGCCATGGTGTCTGATTGTGCAATGCCATTGGATCGTTCAAGTTTTATTGTCACCTATAGCAGTCTGGTAGACAATCTGAAATACATGGGTATTACTGTAATTACAACAGTGTAAACACAACATAAACAAAATCACCCATTAAATGCATGGACATACGTGGGCATTGCTGTAATTAAAAAAAAGTGTAAATAAAACTTAAATGGAATCCATATTAAATGCACAGACACAAATCTTCGTCCTAAGCCCATACCCCCCCCCCCCCTCTCTGTCTCTCTCTCTTCTCTTTTTCTATCTCTCTCTCTGTCTCTTTCTCTCTCTTATACGTATGTATGTCTCTCTTCCTTGCTTCATCCGTCTGCATCATCCCTCGACCCCCCCCCCCCCCCCCACATCTCGGGATCGCTTTCTCACAATCTCTCTCGACAATCTCCTATATTTCAGATCTACCCTATGAATAAAATGTACTTGCTTACTTACTTACCCTCACTTCCTCTCTCTCCAGGCCTTTCTTAGATTATATTTTCCTCTCACTCTGTCTGTCACTCTTGTCGCTCGCTTTCACTCCCCTCCCCCCCACCCCCTCTCTCTCTCTCTCTCTGTGTGTGCATGTGAATGAATGAGTCCGTCTCAGTCAGTCTCTATGGTCATTGATTAGTACCTCCCCCCCTACCCCCTACTGCAGCAGAAGCAGCAAGAAGTTACTTCCTGGAAAGACAAGAAGACATCCTTGAAGCAACAGCCCTTCTATTGATCGTCTCTCTGGGTTGGCCGGCTTTGAACCCAGCAGAGGAGTAAAACTAAAACTAAAATCACACCTGTGTGAAGTGAGGGGCGCTCTTATCATCGTACATCATCATACATCATATCATTCACCATCAATGTTTGCGTTACGCAAAGTTTACACAAGAAATTGTCCATTCATTGCCAATGGCATTTTAATGTTTGTGTAGGACAAAGTTTTGGCACACACCAAAAGCTGGACATAGGAGGGGCTAGTGTATCTCAAAAACAACTTTGAATAGTTTAGCATTTTCTGGGGGTCCCTGGCACAAAACATTCTCACATTGCGGATCGCGGCACTGCATATGAATGTGGGGGTCCGCGGCCTGAAAAAGTTTGAGAACTAGTGTCTTAATCTAATGTGTTACTTAAAACCCTATGGCGCGTCAGCTTGCCGACTGTTTGCTAGCAGTTGCTAGGTGTTGCTAGTTGCTACTGTAGGTGTTGACACGGTAAATTCTGAATGTATTTTAGAACAGGTCACAGTAAATTCCTCAGTTTTAATCTAACCCAGAGTGTACCGTGTACAAATGCAAAAGAAGTTCGTTCCCTTTGCACACTCTCAGGGTGACATTATATCGCTCATGGTTTGTACAGTGATGAAGCCGCTCTTACTGCCGTGAGGTCGTGTGCGTGTGGCTCATCCACCTCTGTTCCTCTTCTCTATAACTGGGAGATGAAACCAAGGAGCCGGAATGGAGAAATTAGACACACACACTGGTGCAGCTGCTGGTTTTTGGTGACACTGCTTCATTCTAATTATGTGTGTTTGTGTGAGGGAGTCTGGCTGAGTATTTGTGTGAAAACAATATGGAGAATAGAGTAGGTGTGCGTGTGCTCGTGCGTGCACGTGCGTGCGCACACGCTGCAGCATGGGTGTGTCTGTGGTGGTGCTCATGCTTGCCCCAGCTCCAGAAATAGAGAGGTGCTGCTATGTGGAGATGGGTGTGAGGGTGTCATATTGTGGGTGGGTGTAAAGCTAGCTGTATTATACCTCTTACTTTATTTCCCAAATGTTCTGTGTGTGTGTGTGTGTGTGTGTGTGTGTGTGTGTGTGTGTGTGTGCGTGTGTGCGCGCGCATATTATATTCTGTCCATGTGTGGTGTGGGAAGGATAGTCTAATTATGTGCACCATGTTAGAATGGTCATTCAGTTTACAGTTCTTATTCGCATGTCAGCTTTCAGTTTGTTTGTGTGAGTGTGGGTGTGTGAGTTGTGGGAGAGAGAGAGAGAGAGAGTGTTTCTTTCACCAACCTGTATTCCTGTCTTGACAAGTTGCCTCACGTCTTGCGAATTTCCATCATTCTTGAACACACGTTGGCACAGCAACTTCAGTTTTATTGCTCCTGATGTGCAGGTTGGTGGCTTGCATGGTTTCCTCCGGCATCGGTGGGTGAATGTAATGCAATGTCTCTGTAAAGCACCTTGGATAAAAGGCACTATGTGAATGCACCATTTACCAGGATATGTGTGCACGCACCCCATAGGCTCCCATTCAAAGTAGGATCATCTTGCTGTTATCTCTGAAAAATGCGGCGCTGTCCGACGTGTCCGTGGTGATCGTCATCCATCCGAGGTTGTGGGCTTGCTTGTAGATCAGCTATTTTGATTAAAAAAAAGAAAATGATTTAAAATAAACTCAAATTTTTCCTTTTCTTGGGGTCAGCCCTATGTCTCCCACAGTAATTTATCATGTTTCTGTAGTGTGAGGCAGCTTGATGTACAAGTATATCCCATCGACATGACGCTAGTATGTCGCAGGGATTTAACCCCAATCCAACCCTTGATGCTGAGTGCGAAGCAGGGAGGCATTGGGTCCCATATTTCAGAGGCTTTGGTATGACCCGGCCAGGGATGGAACCCCTGACCTCCCAGTCTAAGGGCAGACACTCTAACTACAAGGCCACGGAGCTGGCTAACTGAGCTGGATCTTTTTGGTAGCACAGGAGTCAATTATTCAGGTAATGTTTTAATAACGTTTGACAAAATGCAAACAAATGCAAACTCTGAACATGAAGCCTCTGATCTTGTACAATATATAGCCAAAGCTGTGAATACACAATGGCGTGCATTGATGTCAGTATGGGCCTAAGTATGTGTGTGAAGTGAAAGTCCCTTTATCAGAACATCTCCCTCAATCTCTCTCAATCATTCCTCTTTCTCAATGTCTCTCTCTGTTACTTTCTCTGTCCCCCTTTAACACACACGCTCATGAAGACAGCTACGCACACACGCACGCATGCACGCACACAGACACACATTGTATTTCACTCAGTGTTGCTGGTGGATTGATGAAGACCGACACAAAGAACGTTTGTCTTCCTCCGCTGCATCGTCAATCACTCCTTTTCGTCGTTCCCAGCCTCTTGGTTTCTCTCTCTCTCTCTCTCTCTCTCTCTCTCTCTCTCTCTCTCTCTCTCTCTCTCTCTCACTTACTTTCACAGTCACTCCGAGGGTCTCTCACTCTTCATCCCACCAACTATGTGTCTGCTCCATTATAGAGTTTGCTGCTGTAGTTGGTTGTGCAAGAGAACATAAAGTGTGTGTGTGTGTGGGCGCTCCTCGCTCCATTTAAATAATGTATGGTTGTTTGCTTCTGCATTGGCAGCATTTGCACATTTGGCTCGCTTTCTGAATACCAGAGGGGACCAGGACAGGCACACACATACACGCGCATGCGCACGCGCGCACACACACACACACACACACACACACACACACACACACACACACACACACACACACACACACACACACACACACACTGTGGCGACTAGTTTCCTGGGAGCACAGTATATAAAAACGCCACAGTGGGCTCCCACATCCAGCCTAAAAAGGCACTTCATATACGGGGTGCAATCTCTCTCTCACGCGTACACATGCGCACGCCGTGCACACATGAGCACACACACACGAACGCACACACAGTCTCAGACATATCTATGAATAGCCCTCCATGAGGAAACATCCGATTAGAGGCCTGTGTGTTTCTTCACTTCCTCATGTGTGTGTCTGTATTCCCGGTCAGTCAGCACATCATTCAGTCAGTCACCCGTTCAGCGAGTGATTCAGTCAGTCACATGTAGCCATCTTGTCTGGAACATTTTCATCAGCCAGTCATTTTTAAGTCGGTTAATCAGGCAATTTGTTTTCTTTAGTCAGTTTGGTCACTTGGTCTGCCTGCCTGCCAGTCAGTCAATCAACCAACAACTCGGTTAGCTAGTGAGCTACTGACACTGTTGAAGGTGTTTTTTGCCCAGAATGTCCAAAGACAGTCCTCACTCTGTCCATGAACGAACGAATGAATGAATACAGGGGTATCAGAGTTTACTCTCACTTAACAAGGATTTGACATCAGACTGTTCTCTCTCACTCATGGACACCACACACACACGCACGCACGCACGCGCACATGCACACTGTGCACAAAAAAAAAAACGAGAAAAGATTCTTTGTACCAGATTAGCTAGATTTTCATCTATTTCGTCCTGACTAACAGTCCCTCTCTCCCTCTTGAGAAGTACATGTGGATCTGACACGATGTTATTGTTCCACACACGATAAACAATCTCCTTCTCTCCTCCCCGCTGCTGCTCCCTCCCGGTTCATTTGAGGATTTATATTTTCATACTAAACTTTACAAGTCCCCCCCCCCCCCCCCCCACTGGCATGCATACACATGTGCACACACACAGACACACACCTCTCGGATACATAGGGTTGTGTTTTTTTTTTTTACTGATCTAATGCAGTGTAACATGATGTGTCTCCCTTTGCAGAAGTCAGACCATAGTCAGGTGCTGCTGGACGCTGTCTTTAAACACCTGGAGCTGACCGAGAGAGATTACTTTGGCCTTCACCTGACTGACGACTCCTCAGACACACCGGTCAGTATCACTGTGTGTGCGTGTGCGAGTGTGCGTGTGTGCGTGTAATTTATCTCTGACAAGCTTTTCTAAAGTCAAGGTGTTTGAGCTGTAAATATTAAGTGTAAATATTCAACTACACGTGTGTGTGTGTGTGTGTGTGTGTGTGTGTGTGTGTGTGTGTGTGTGTGTGTGTGTGTGTGTGTGTGTGTGTGTGTGTGTGTGTGTGTGTGTGTGTGTGTGTGTGTGTGTGTGTGTGTGTGTGTGTGTGTGTGTGTGTGTGTGTGTGTGTGCACGTGCGAACAGTGTTAATGTGTCTGGCAGGCACGAGTGTGTGTAGCTGACTGAGCTGGTGGTGAATTATTGAGACCGTGTAGTAGTGCAGTGGAAGTGTTATGGTGTCTCCTAAGTCTCTTCTCATCAATGTTTTACAGCGCTGGCTGGATCCCAACAAGCCCATCAGGAAGCAGTTAAAAAGTAGGTGAACTCTTCACACGTGCCACCTTAAACAAACTGTCGACCACTTTAGGCAGTCGTCTGAATGTCCAAAAACCCAAGAGCCGCCGACTTCAATCCACCGCGGGCATCAGTTTAGCCAATGTCCACCTGGCAAATGTCATTATAGGCAACATTTTTCAAACATTTTCAGTGTCAAAAAGAAATTCTAAAAATAGCAAACCTGACTCTTGATTTTTAGTATAAAATAGGGCTTATTGTAAGTGGTTAATAAAATAAATCAGCCACCTTAAGTGATGGGTTTTAAATCGACCGTCTCAGTCCACTTTAGGCATGATTTAAAATTCAGAATTCTCCTCCAGCGATGATTAAACTCCACTTCAACTCTGCTCTTGTTTTTGATAATAATGAGTAATGAAATGTGTAACTTTCAGAACAATTACAGAGAAGACATCAATTCAGTAGTGCTCCTGCAGCTGCAGTTGAACTGTGATTCAACCCAGTGTTTTTGTTAGCTACTGATTGAAATGAATGGAGGAAGAAAAAACAAAACAGTATTTCACTGTTTTCTTTTCTTTTTCTTTCCCACAGTAAAGATGTTGAATTCTCGCTTAATGCGTTGGTCTACATCTTTTCGCTTGCATATCCTGCCTGCAGTTTTGGTTACTTATGAATTTCTGCATATAACACGCATAAACACGGCTATAAAATGTGTATCTAAGCAGGGCAGTGTCATAGCCAACCATGTGTCACCTCAACGTATTGCTCAAACCCTCAAACTGTGACGAGACTCGATCACACATTTAATGACTGGCCTTTGTCGATTATAATCCAAGTACACTCCATGACTGAAGTGCACACACTTGCCACGGTGCTCGTATTGGGCATCACAATAAACAGGATGACATTCAGTTTTGTTCAAACTTGTTTGATATAATCTTCACATGTCTGAGGTTTGATCAGATGGTGACATTTGAATCCTATTCCTTTGCACAATACAAGATAACATCCATGGTCATCTGCCCTATTGTGTACAATCCTTTGCATACCGTATCTTGTCAGTCGTCAAATAAATTTGTTTTAAGGAGGACTCTTTTGGCAACACTGAGATATTAGTGAGGTAGTTCTTGGCGGTGTCTTTGAGATTATATAGCAATTTATGTGGGCATCCCAGCCATGACAGGTCAGATGATATCTGGAGGTGAAGACTATTCATGCATTGTTGTCCAGATATTGTTGCAGATGGTGGAGAGGGAATATTGTCCTGGCACTAGTAGCTGCCGTATCCATGGTCTTAAATCCATTCATAGTCACTGAAAGCCTACAGAAGCCACAACCTTCTGGTTACAGTTTGGTAAATGGTAAATGGTGCATTTATATAGCGCCTTTATCCAAGGCGCTTTACAGAGATTGTGCATTACATTCACCCATTCACACACACATTCATACACCGATGGCAGCGGAAACCATGCAAGGCACCAACTAGCACATCGGGAGCAATTAGGGGTTCAGTGTCTTGCTCAAGGACACTTCGACAGTAACTCTGGGGGAGCCCGGGTTCGAACTGGCAACCTCACGGTTACTATCCAGGCACTCTACCCCTGAGCCACCGCCGCCCATTACAGAACCAAACTAGGTATGATGCATTGTAAAACTTTAAGCAATCAGGGAATTATTTTAACGAATAAAATGTTATTTGAACTTGTATGTTGATACAGTATAACCAGAACTACATCTGCAGTGGATAGAGGTGGTCTCCCTACTCTCCTGGTGTCTGGTAGGACACCTCCTGGTGTCCGGTAGGACACCTACTGGATAACACATAGGGATGCAAATTATCTATGAATTCATTAATTGGTATTTGATTACCTTATAGATCCATTAACCGGTTAGTTGATAAGCAGCGTTTTTCTTTTATTTTATTTATCTGAGTATATTCATTTCCCTCAATAATGTCTAACATAAAAATACGTACAATACATTTGCTGATATACAGAAAGAATACAAAAGGCATATTATATTCCTTGATCAAATATTAATTTGACCATTTGAGATACAGGGCCAGGCAAGGCCATGTGAGGAATTTATGAGAATTTATTTATGAGGAATGAAATGTCACATAGACAAGTATAGACGTTTCTGTGGCTACCAAAGTGGGGGCGAATCTTTTAAACTACATGTGCGTTCCTCGGCTGCGTGCGCACACAGACAGCATTACATTCACAGAATTTTCATTCACAGAATTTTCAATTAATTGTTAACTGTTACACAACGACAATTAATCGTTTTTCGATTAATTGCTAACATCCCTAATAAGAAGTAATCTTATAAGTGCAATATCTCCCCATGTCAAGTGGGGATTTCCTCTTGCATGATCGGTACAAATGTTGTCTTTCTCGTGAGGGTGATCCGGGTTTACTTTGAATCCCGCGTAGCACATGAAAAGGCATACGAGTGCCAACATCGACTTCCTTCTCAATCTAAAGCGAACCTTTCTAAGTACCAAAGATGGTCTCTTAAGTGATTGGCAATACGTAATGGCAATGGATAGTTCCTACACCAACAAGCCCACATATTGTATTCTCAGACAATGGCCACATTCAACCTGATACACAGCACCTAACCAAGCCACAATAGCCAAGTGTGTAACTTAATAGAGGACTCGGCTCAGCAACAATGGTGCTCTGCAGGCTGACCTTGGAAGTAGGGCTGTCGCGGTTACAACATTTAAGTAGATTATTAATTCATCATTGAAGTCATACAAATGATTGTGATTAGCCTGACACATTTAACACTCTGAGCGGCCAAGACAGAGATCCCCGCCCTATCAAATAATTACGCTCATCGCCCAGGATGGAGATTAATCAAAAGACCGAACATTACACGACCGAACGGAACGCTCCAGCCTGCAGCCAGTCGTCATCCAAAGTGTTCCCCCTCCATGTTAATGGATGGGATAATTTTTTTTAAGAATAACTCAATTATAAATAAATCAATTATTCCAATTCTATCCAAAGATGTGTGTTTTTGACGACCCATCGCGGTCTGTCACTAGTCGCGTTAGAGGTAATCATACCTCCTTTGGTTGCCGATCCTCCAAAGGGTCTTTTGGCTACATGCCATTATATCTAGCACTATCCAAGATGGTGCCGTGCCACCTTGAAATGGGCTCTGAGGCTGCAAATCGCTGGGCGCATTGATTTAATGGTTCCAAATGACGCTGGGCATTAAGAGTGTTATTTGTGGCTTTTTTGCCATTGAACATTGGAGCATCTGTGAAAAATCTGTTTGCCTTTTAGAATAGCAGAAATAGCTGATCTACAAGCTTGCAACTCGCTACTTTGTGACACTTGAGCCCTGGCAGATGTCTTTTTGTGGCGGTTCTGGACAACCGTGGGTCCGACGGACTCGACACCGGGCACGTGCACCCCTGTGGTGGCGTGGAACGTGCGTCAAATTTGACACACACAGTGATTTGATTCGGTGGGGGGAACGGTTCCCGAGTTAGTTGCGTCCAATGTGGAGATAAATGCAGATGAAAAAGAAGGATGTGCTGTTGGGATTACACACACACCGAGACTTGGTGCCGTTATAGTTAGATAATCAGAATTATTTGAGATAATCACTTGATTTTTTTTTAAACACAATTAAATGTGAAGGAAGTGATTATGCAATTATCTCAAATAATTGAGGATTAGACAATTATGTAATCAATGTGACAGGCCTACTTGGAAGACAATAATACTTATTCCTTTTTTGTTATCTTCTCTTGACTGTCTTAACATGTTGTCTACAGGAGGCTCTCCCCATAACCTGAGCTTCAGAGTCAAATTCTTTGTGACAGACCCCGGAAAACTTCAGGAAGAGTACACACGGTAAGTGGTAGAAAAAGTATTCAGATTTTTAAGTGGTGCAACCACTTCATTAACTCTTTTATTGAGGCTGTTGGCATAAACCCCAGTTCCAGGTGCCACCATACGTGTTCACACACACACACACACACACACACACACACACACACACACTCGTTACACACACTTGCTACACATTGGAACAAGCACACACTGTTTACCTTTCATCAGAAGCTTTTACATGGCGGGAGCGTCGCGGTACAAATTAAATCCAAAATGGATGGCAGAAGGAAGATCCACCAAGGACAGGCACAGCTCTCCTGGAGTCGGACTTATGGAGGTTTGAAAATCCTCCTTTCAACTGCTTTACACCGTGATTATATTTTCAATCCAATAGCTGGAACGGTGGGGCGTTGCCATAGGAACCGGCGCGTTCCTGTGGGTCTGGAAGTTCCGGGGTCCCCCCGGGGACCGCCACACTGAGTTGCACCACTTACAGTACTTCACATGGGTGTGATTCTTTTTTACTTAGGTAAAAGTATCAATACTGCAATGTGGAAATACTAGAAGTCTATTTCTCCCATTGCTTCTTTACATTCACTGTTCTTACACATGAGTCCACATTCTAAATTCAAGGTAAATTTCTTTACGTCTGAGGACGACGTAGAGAAGTATGACCCATTCCACCTGCCAGTCTGCTAAACCAGGCCACGAACCCGTGGTCAATTCACTGTTGAGTTTTTCAGCGGTGCCTCCGTCCCGTTACGCAGCTATGTGTGTACCTATGTACTGTATGTCTCTGTACGTGTCTGTCCAAGCACGGAAAGCTGCAACACAGTAACTATGTCATTTCTCACTGTACACTACAATACAGTACAGTACTGTAATTATAACAATAAATGTATATTTGCACCGCTCAATTCACACAGGTGTGATTTAGTTTTAAGATTTTTTTTGCGGCTTACGCCTTTTATTGTTTTTTTTTTTTTTTTTTTTTTTTTTTAAGGGACTGACAGGAAACGGGAGAGAGATGGTCGAAGACATGCAGTAAAGGCCGTGTCGGGTTCGGGAGTCGAACCCGCGGCACACTGCGACTGGATTACCAGTCGGGTGCCCAGACGGTTACGCCACCGCCTGGGCGTGATTTTGTTTTAGTAAGCAAATCATCTGAGGACCCCCCAAAATCATTTGTAGGGTCCCCCCTCCCCTTCCGGGGGTCCAAACCTACAGGTTGAGAACCACTGTGCTAATCGGCCTAAATGGTCTCAGGGGGGGGCATAGATCAGGGGGGATTTGTTGAAGGGAGAATGGGTAATCCCTCCAGTAGCTTTCATTGTTGTTTTCCTGATGGTGGTATAGAGTAAGCGGCTGGGACAAAGTATAGGATTTTAAATAGGGTTTAGCGTGTGTGTCTTACTCTTACCTGTACTTTCTCATTTCTGTGTATCTTTAATGCTTTGCAACTCTATTTTAACCCATTTAGGCCATTTATTTTCACGATTTAAAAGAAATAGCAGACCTATAAGCTCGTAGCGCGCCACTTGGTGGCGCGCTATGAGCTTGTAGATCTGCTATTTTTCAATAGCTAAATGATAACATAATGTTTAAAACACCAAAAGGGGTTCACGCCCAAATGGGTTAAAAAGTCTTATACAGATAGTTTATTATTAGTCTTGAGTTGCCAGATCATCAGAGATCTCCCTCAATGGATAAGTCAGGCGGTAAATTCAATGTAGTTGCTAAAACTAGACTTGTCTAAATCTATCAAAGACGAGGCTCTTGTCTTGGGTGGCTGTGGCTCAGGAGGTAGAGCAGATTGTCTAATGATCCGTGGGCCAGCGGTTCAAATCCTAGCTCCTCCTGTCTACATGTTGAAGTGTCCAATTAACCCTACACTGCCTCCAATGAGTCCGTGCTAGCTTGCCACCATTGGTGTGTGAATGTGGGAAGTGAGGACGCAGGCGTCGACTGTTTGCCGCTTCACCTCCCAATGTATGAATGAATGAACCATTGTGAAGCGCTTTGAGCACTTGGAAAAGCACTATACAAATGCCATTCATTATAAAAATGCCATTCATTTAATATTTAGGGTGGTTTCTAAAGCAGCAGCAGCAGGCATAGGTTTGTTCTAGCAATGTGACTGGCTGTGTGCGTGAGACTGCTGTGACCAGTGGTGTATACTAGATTTTTTTTAGGTCATACTATACTTCTTCCCGCCCACACCCAGCGTGTGCGTGGTCACATAATGAAATAACCACACATAAATATATACAGTATATTGATGTGTGGAGCAGTGAAGTAATTTTGTAGGCCTATACAGTATCTGTATAGATGTAACTTCCTGTGTTCTGATGAATTTTGTGAGTTTCATACCAAATCAAGGAGAAATCAATGAGTCCTGACTCCTCAATAATAAGTCTGACTGACCTACCCTAGTTGCTCATTTGAACTTATTTTAATAGATCTGGATGCTTAATTGTTTCTGTCTCTCACAAAAGTCTGGCAACCCTGGACTGGTGAGCTGCTGATTTGCACTCAGACACCACAGTAGCCTACCTCCACTGAGGCGACACCATGATGCACTCAGACACCACAGTAGCCTACCTCCACTGAGACGACACCATGATGCACTCA
Organism: Protomyctophum parallelum; assembly: GCF_964188405.1. NCBI lineage: Eukaryota > Metazoa > Chordata > Actinopteri > Myctophiformes > Myctophidae > Protomyctophum > Protomyctophum parallelum. The sequence goes on along the minus strand of NC_139707.1, from coordinate 25,095,360 downwards.
GACACCACAGTAGCCTACCTCCACTGAGGCGACACCATGATGCACTCAGACACCACAGTAGCCTACCTCCACTGAGACGACACCATGATGCACTCAGACACCACAGTAGCCTACCTCCACTGAGGCGACACCATGATGCACTCAGATACCACAGTAGCCTACCTCCACTGAGACGACACCATGATGCACTCAGATACCACAGTAGCCTACCTCCACTGAGACGACACCATGAATAGGAGGATGATGCACTCAGACACCACAGTAGCCTACCTCCACTGTCGTTTTGATGCGGGAGTCAGGGAAATTCAGACCCAAACGACCCCCTGGGATTACACACACACAGAGACTTGGTGCAGTTCAGAATTATTTGAGATAATCACTTGATTTTTTTTAAGCACAATTAAATCGTTAATCGCAATTATGTGTGTAACAGTTGTAATCATCCTTACGATTATCAAGAGGTTTGAAATCTGTTACATTCAACATGATATTCAATTATCAATTTGTGAGGTAGCCTCGTCTTAGAAAACCAATAAACTTTGAGTGCCAAAGGTCTATTGGTCTTTTCATTCAGGCAAAAACTTCTGCCGCAGAGAACAGCTTTTTTATATCCTACGATTTTGCAACCCATTTTTTTCACCCAGACTAGTGTCAATTATCTAATGTAATCCTGGGCGCTACACTTCTTCTGCCAACCTGGGGGGGGCAGTGGACTGACCTCATGCTTCCTTCTATGCATGAGGAGTCCAAGCTGCTTCTTTTCACCTGACAGGGGGGAGTTTCCCTGGCCAGACGTAGCGAGTGGAAGGAACACGTTATTCATTTCCGAGCATTTCCTTTCCCCTCCATCAGGCGCCCCGGCTGGCCAGGGAGAGGTAGTTTAGAGACCAGGATTACTGCATGTTTTTGTGATGGTATTGCAGAGAACAGAATCAGATAGACTCCGACTTCGACTCTGATGGGAAGTAGAAGAAGATTCATTCAAAATGTTTTTCAAAATGTAAGTTGTGACACTTAATGAATTGTCCCACGTGCATGGCCCTTGATTAACACGACCTGTGGGCTGATGTGGGTGTCCATTGTTTTCATACATACAGTAACAACAGACAACTCCAGCAAAGATGCCTGATAACTGGTTTAATCCGACTCCTTTGTGTCAGTTAATTAGCCTCTTGTATTAATCTGACATTTGTTCTCTCCTCAGGTACCAATATTTTCTACAGATCAAGCAGGATATATTAACTGGAAGGTGAGTTTGTGTAGTCATTATAATCATAGATATTATGATATTTAGTCGACTTTTCCAGACTAAAATATAAAAATTTACTCTGGGAGTAAATTATTTATCAATCTATTTCTTCACCACTGTGTTTGTAGGGTGTCTAGTAACACATCTCACAAAGATTGAAATTCAGTTTCCCTGGGAGAATCTGTGACAGCTACTGAATGTTGGTGTACCATTAATAACCTACATGCAGGCAAAATTTACAAATTTTAATTCTGCTTTAATAGCATGCGAGTTGTCAAGCTAGGGGTTTTTCATAAATCTGAACCCATTGCAAGCATATTACACGAAAAACATTCATTGGGCTAAAAACAGCAATAGCAATCATCCATCCACCCACTTTTCTGTCATTTCACCATTTTATTGTGTTTTTATTAGTAGTGTTATTACAGCAACACTTAGGTTAATGTAAAACGGTTCCTATTGTAAAGTACTGTACTAGCTTTTTTTATTGATCCATGAAGCTAAATCAAGTGTGTGTGTGTGACGTGTGTGTGTGTGTGTGTGTGTGTGTGTGTGTGTGCTGCTCTGTGCGTGCTTGTCGCTTCCTCCAGATTGCCGTGTCCGCACAACACAGCCGCGCTTCTGGCGTCATATGCCGTTCAGTGTAAGTACCGCTTCCCTCACACACACACACACACACACACACACACACACACACACACACACTGCTGATAACAAATAGAAGGCCATTCATTAGGTCTCTATTTAGCAGCGCACACACGCTGTTTAAACGTAATGATTGAGGTCCCATCCAGCGCATTTGTGGTCCGCACGCTGAACCATTAGAATTCCATTAGGGGTTTGTTTCAGTGCTGGCTGAAATGAGCAAGCACGGATAGAAATGTTCTTCAGTTGTACCAGCTTGTGGCTAGTGTTGTTTTAACCTATTGCTAAGGATTCCTCACTGGGAGAAAATGGTATAGGAGACCTGCAGAGATACGGTAGATGCAGTAGCACCTAATTGAATTTTGGAGCAGTTACGATATATAACAGCATTATTCTACTTAAATTGCTCAGGGTTATACTTTTAGGCTTTCATAATCATAATGGATTCAGGTATGTGCTTAGTCTCGTACTTGGGGGACACATTGGTGCTATAATATTATATTGGTTTGCACTTTGCAGGGGTTGAACCTTGGTATTTCCATTTACAGCAGGTCATCAGGACCAACATGTTCCCTGGGAACGGTTGTCGGACTGTTTCGTTTGACACTATAGTATGACCAAGTAGGCCATTCCATTTTTGGGTGGAGAAAAAAATAAAATGCCAACATTTAGAATATGGAGATGAGAGGTTTCTGCTGCCCGAGAGCGACCGTATGTTGGGAAACGCTGCAGTGCACAAGGCCAAGTCTTAAGTCGGGAGTATAGTGTGGTGGTAATAGCATTTAGTCTCGAGTCTAATCTGATCTACTGTGGTGATTTAGCATTTAGCCCACGGCTTTGCTGACTGGGCCCTCTGTCATCATATTGGCTTGAATAATGTCTTGTGACATGCCAGCTTCTGTCTGTGTGCATTTCTCTCCTCTCTCTCCGTCTCTCATTGTCTCTGTCTCTTCTTTCGCTCTTGCTGTCTTTCTCTGAGTCTTTTTGTCTCATCTCATATGTGTTTTCATTGCGGTGTGTATCTGTTTCTCTCTCTCTCTCATAACCCCACTCCGCCTCACTGTCACTCTGTCCTTTACCTCTCTGGGGCAGTGCCATGTCTTGCCATGTCTGCTTATTATAAGCGACTTTGCACTTCTCTTTCTGTATATACAATACACAATATTTACAAGCCACTATAGTTGCTTGAAAATACTGGTATTGCAGGTTGTGTTCTTTGGAGGGGGGGCTTGTTTCTAAAGTGTAGTTGCTTATTTGGGCTTGGTTCCATTTTTTTTATTTTTGAGGGGGCCAGCCCCTCCTATACACAGGTTTAATGTTTGTCTTTAGTTCAATGTTTGTGTGCCTCATTACGTCATATTGTCTCTTTATTGTTAATGGTGTTTATTGTTTTCTTTCCCAGATTTGCCACACATTTTGCTAACTTTCCGTAACTACTACTAGATTTGTGTTATTAGAATGTTTCCAAGTATTCCCTGCCCTGTCCCTACCCACCATGGAGGTTGTAGGTTCGAATTCACCGTGGCATATTCCAGTTTTGTCAGGAGTCTATGCGAACACAATTGGCCTGTGTTCGGGGGACGGGGTCGGTGATGTTAGTCATTGCCCATACTGGCGATGTGATGCATTGTGAACTTGTAGATCTGCTATTTTCAAATACTGTATCAAATAGCCAATGCATACAGTATACCGTATAGGTTTAAAGTGCTCTTGTGGCCTAGTAGTAGTCACTTCTTTTGAGCTTGTTTTCCTAGACGTGGTTGCTTATTTCTCTCACAAAATCTGGCAGCTCTGCTCTGGAGCATTTCATGGGAGATTTCACTGCTATATAGGTCAGAGAAGAGAGTTAACTTGGCTACCAATGATGGGCATGACCACATGCACACACACACACACACACACACACACACACACACACTAGCATTAGCTGGGTCTATGTCCGCATTGTCGGTTATCTTAACGCTAGGTCAGGGCAGATTATGAAGATAAACGTTTGCTTTGGGGAAAACGGGGCTTGAAGCAGCAGCTATGCGTCTAACTCGGTTAGCTCAGCCTGAGTGCTGAGACAAATTTAATTCATCCGAAGGTTTTTTTTTAATTCTGAAAACAATACAAAAACTAAATTCCTGGGGGGAATAGAAATACATTTTGGAAATAAATATACATTCTACTGTCGGAAAACTGCCAATGATGCCTCAGTTATACAATGACCCCATCCTCAGATATGTAAGAAAAGATAAGAGCAGGTAGTCATAACATTCTTTATATATATTTGGTAACTGTGGAACAGAAGTCGTCACTAAAGAAAGACAGAAAACGTTTATGAAAATGCTGTAGCGTGAACGTGCAATGTGCATCTATGGCAAATCTTTGCTAACCGAGGTTATGACATCTCTTCTCAAACGATGTGCTGTGAAACAAGTCCAAGTGGGCTTTGGGACTTTGTGCCAACAACCCATTATCGTAATATATGCAACTATAAAATGAATTGTACTACCGTATATCAGTGCTTTGTGTGCACACAAAATGCTGAATAAGAAGATCTACAGGCTTACAAAGCATCACATTGTGTGCCTTGTGTTTCTGTCTTGATGCGCCATGTGCACAAACAGTTTGAAGTGCCGCTGCTTTGAGTGATCAGCCCACTTGTTCCATTGTGTTGTCGAACACAGTTAGTTGACATGAAAATCCATACGTAGAGAGTTTAACAACTATAGCCAAGGCGTTGAGGTTCTTATGTGAGAGAGAGATAGAGAGAAAGTATCTTTCGTTTCTTCTTTGTTATTGACTTACGGTAACTACAACTCTGTATGGATTTGTCTTGCAAATGGATACATATCTGACAAAAAAAGCCCACCCTGTCAGCTGTGGACCAAGCTTCATTATCACACATGTTACGTTGTGTTAAAACGGTGACACCAGCAAAAGAAGAGAAACTTTATCTCTTCACCCGGGTGATACTTAAAGCTACGTTATCGACTTGAAGACACTTGTATGTCTCCCTGGAGCTCTGAGCACATCAATAGGGGGGTTAGTTAGAATTGATTCTCTGGTCAATATGCTTAGGCTACCGGGCATCAGGTTAGTCCAGGGAGTACTTGAGGCTGACCACTATAGTAGCTACAATAGCGTTCAGGATGTTTACGCACACACACACGCGCACACCATCGTTCCACTCGGCTCCGTGCGTTGCAGTTCAAATCATTGTAGCAAATAAGTGGCTTCAAATAATAACACCATAATGCACGTCATTGATAGGCCTGTCACAATCACACATTTAAGTTGAGGATTCATTATCACACAAATAATTGCGATTCAATTAGAAATTACATTTCTGTTTGCCTTTTAGGCTTCGTAATAAAAAAGGTGCACAGGGCAGGTATGACAAATAAGAAACCAAGAAATTACTGGCATTTTTGGATCTAAGGCGGTAGTTCTCAACTGATTTTGTTTCAAGGACCCCCAAATTCATAGGTACTGTAATTTGTCTGTAATTAATCTGTCTGTCTGTCTGTCTGTCTGTCTCTTCCTCTCTCTCAGAGGACTCTGTACATTACTAGTCATAGCTCCTCTTTCCTCCACATGCTGATGCATCACACTGTCCTTTTCTATCTGTGATTGATCAAAGACAGTAAAGTTGTTGATGTTATGCTTACCGCTATTTTTAGACATGTTTAGATAGATGCTTTCTGGCCATCTGCTACAGTATATGGAATACACACACACACACACACACACACACACACACACACACACACACACAGTCACACACACACTCATAGTCACACACACACTCATAGTCACACACACACACACACACACACACACACACACACATCCACCCACTCCATCCTATTGGCTCTGGGTCTAATGGCTTATGACCATATTCTCATGGCAGCCATTTTTCTCTTGCATCATACAGCACTGCCCCAAGTAGTATCATGTAAGAGCATATTACATTTACTCTCTCTCTCTCTCTCTCTCTCTCTCTCTCTCTCTCTTCGCAGTCTTAATTTATGACAGCAAATATTGATTTAGTTTGTCGTCATCTTTTGAATAAAATTCCATGTATTAGTCATATTTTAGTCATCTGAAATGTCGACTAAATCTACAGTCTATTTGTCTATATAAAATTGTAATGCCTGATTTTACACTTACCCGATCCACAAGCTCACAACACAATGTGTTGTGAGCTTGTATATCTGCTATTTTCAGAGCGCAACTAAACATAAAATGACTGGTCCTTTTAGTTCTTCTTTTTACTTACATTTTTGTCCCACGATATTTTATATATTTAATCCTGTAGATTCAGTGGAATTCATAATTGTGAAATAATTATTCAAATATCTGAATTATAAGTTTGAGTCTAAATCAATCTGAATTTAGAAGGGGCACCAGTGAATTGAGCTTAGGCATAAGCACAATATTAATTTATATTTAACCCTTAACTTTAAACCACTAATAAAATAATTAAAAAGATTATAAAATAATCAATTATTATTTTATCTCAATTAATCTATGGAATCTGAAGGTAAGATCTTTCCCATTACATAGCCTTTCTTACTTTGCATGTGTCAAAAACCAGTAAGTTCAACTCTTGAGCAAATAATAGACTTGTTTAAAAATGAATCAATTTATTTCCACACCTAAGCTTATAGACAAACTCAGTAGAATGGATCACAATAATCAAATTAATTCTTAACCAAGAGTTAATGCAGGTTCAAATAGAATTTAGGAAACAAATCAAATTATAATGAAATTATATGATGGATAATGTCCTTTGCCATGAACTTAGAAACTTGATGTAATGCATCACTTTCCTGAGTGTTGGTTTGTTGAGAGCTTTGAGAGAGAGGCAGACTGGTGTCGTTTGTCTTCTGAGGGAGAGAGGTCGCTTCATCTCTCTCTTCATTATATACAGTAGCTCTCTTCGTTGTGCAATGCATGGCTCAGTTACCATACAGTATGTCACTCTCATTGCAAGATGGAGACATTAGTTGTCAACATGTTGTTGTGAAGCAAAGTCTCTTGGAAGTTCATTTTGGGAAAGGTCATTTTGTGTACGCATGCACTTATCATGGCTTTAGATTTCACATAACACACAATCTGCAACAATTACATTTATTGTACAGTGAATGTCATATTTCCAATCGATGATCAAGGAATCGAATGCTTTTATGACATAAAACATTCAAACATTATGACATATCCAAAGTCAGGGTGTGATCTGTGGCGATGACACTTAATCCAATGAATGGGATCAAGTCTTTATGGTACAAGGGTATCCCATGGGACTGAGTCTCTGAGTCTGTAGGGAAACGAGTCAATAGAATGTATATTTCCTATGAACGTGAAGGCCAATACTCTGGAATTGGACAGTTCCCAGTAAAGATTCTGTCAGCATTGACAGTGTGTGTGTATCATTTGATGCTGTGACTGCTGTCTCAGTCAGAAAGTACCATACTGAACATTCTTGAGGGTCAATAGGTCAGCAGACCCCTCTGCAGGGCTATAACTGTCCGGCTCCTTCACAGAGATCACTTCACATGTTCATTATATCATCCAATGCTGTAGGTGCTATAGCTGGATGCAATAGCTTAATTGTGCCTTTATACCCCTCGACCCTCGTCTACTACATTGTAACTCATTTTTTCACGCAGTGTCAATTATCTAATCATAATATCATAATCCTGAGCTCTACACTCCCTCTGCCAACCTGGGGAGAGCAAGGGACTGACCTCATGCTTCCTTCAATGTATGAGGAGTCCAAGCCGTGTCTTTGCACCTGACAGTGGGGGGGAGTGTTCCCCGGTTGGACGTAGCACGTGGAAGGAACACATTATTCCAACCAGTTCCATTCCCCTCCATCAGGCAGTATAGAGAACAGGATTACTGCAGGTTTTTTTTGTGAGGGGACCTAGGGACACAGGGAGAACATGCAAACTCCACACAGAAACATCCTTTAGTTCTACTAGATCTCTTCACCTTAGTTAGTTTTCATTTAGTTTTCGCATACGGTTTTCTACATTTTTGCCGTAGTCAACGGAACTAACCCTGTCTCTTGGTGTCTGTGTCCATCCTTCTGTCTGTGTAGCTGAGCTGGGCGACTACAACGAGGTGGACCACGCTGCAGGCTACCTGTCTGAGTTCTGCTTCATCCCCAACCCACCACAGGACTTCCACAAAGAAGTTCACAAACACCACCAGCAGCACAGGTACACGCACACGCTCTCTCTGTGTCTTTCTGTGTATCTGACTCTCTCTCTCTCTCTCTCTCTCTCTCTCTCTCTCTCTCTCTCGTTCTCGTTCCCTCTCTCTTGTTCTCGTTCCCTCTCTCTCCCTCAATGCTCCACCTCTCTTATCCCCCCCCACCCTCCTCATTTCCTTTGGTGTTCTCTCTCTTTCACGTCTCTTCTTTATCAACTGTATTCCTCTCTTCCTCTTTGTTCATTCCATTTCTTTCTTTGGCTGTCTTTGGATGTCTTTCTGACTCTCTCTCTCTCTCTCTCTCTCTATCTCTCTCTCTCTATCTCTCTCTCTCTCTTTAGCGGTCTGTCGCCGGCCCAGTCCGAGTTTAATTATCTGAACACAGCACGCTCGCTGGAGCTCTACGGGGTGGAGCTGCACTATGCAAGGGTAAGGCTACCGTGGCGTGTGTATGTGTAACTATTTGTGCACGACTGTATTTGTGTCCACACGCTGCACTCGCACGAGTGTGTGCATGTGTCCACGTCAGTACATGTGTCTGTCTATGTCTGTCACTTGCTCTCTGCCTGTCTGTCTGTCTGCCTGTCTGCCTGCATGTATGCCTGTCTGGGTGTTGCGCCATGAAGTTTGGCACACCAGCGGTGTACCGCAGTCCACAGCCAAGGCCATGTGCCCTGCTAAATGTGTTGTTTGTGTGTGTCTGTGACCTCAATCCAGGCTCCTCCCTCCATCCCTCTTTACGCCTCCTTCCCTCCCCCACCTCCTCCTTCCCTCTTCCTTTCAATGAAGTAGAAGTAGCCCAGTGGCGTTTTGAAGCACCCGGAAGAACACTCTGTGTTTCCTCGTCATAATTTCCCGGGTCCACCTGCAGTTCACGTTCTAACCACTAGGGGCGAGTGGAGAGTCTCCTTGGGCAGATCGGTGGAACACCATTTGTGGGCCGTGGACACATTTTTATGGGTCCTTTTTCTGTTTTCTGTTTCCTACATTATGTTTTTAATTATTGTTATTTCAGAACATTTAAAAAAAAACGTTTCCAAAAAAACTAAGATTTTCATGAATTAAAAACAATGAATAAGTCAAGAAATTCCATTAAAAGAAATGTTTAAGAATTTGCCGATTTACAACACTAGGTTGTGAGCTTGTACAGTAGATCTGCTGTTTTCACCAGTGTGGGTCCCGAGCAAACGTCTGGTGCGTCCGGCTTCCACCGTGGTGCATCCACCTTTGTGGAGCGTTTACACAGAACACAGTTGTCTCGTGCTCAGGCGGAGGGAAGCCAGGCGGGGAGAGCCGGACGGTTAGCTCAACCGTCACCTAGGCTGCTGAGCCAGCCTCACGGCGTGTCGCGGGTTCGACTCCCGATCCCGACGGCCTTTGCCGCGTGTCTTCCCCCCATCTCTCTCCCCATTTCCTGTCAGTCTACTTTCAACCTATATCATTAAAGGCAGAAAAAGCCAAAAAAAAAAAAAACATCTTGGGGAAAAAAAACATCTGTGTATAAATTGAGCATAATGCATGCAGTGCACACACCTGTCCTTGTTTTTAGTGCTCTCTTGTCAACAGTGCTGAGGATCTCGCCTTTAGATCAGTATGTATTGAGCTTGTCGTCTTGCAAATGTACACAGGATGGATACACACACAGCATACAGGATGGATACACACACACAGCATACACATCAGGCCAGATCAGGTTGTTAGCTTGTATGTAGGGCGATTTCCACAGGTTTTACACTCATTCACGTCTCGGTTTTCTGTAAGTCGCACTTTAGTACTGTTGAAGTCAGAGTTGTGCTTTATTTTATTTTATTATTTGAGGGTATACCACAATTATTCCCTGCACGCGCATCTACGATCACGTGTTTTTTAGTTAGTTACTGTGTGGTCTAGCCAACTCGGGACTCCTGGATCGCTGTTCTCCACACTCTCTTATCCAACATCAGGTTCCTGAGCTCTACAGTTTTGTTAGCTAAACTGTCGCGCTGCAGTATGTCTAGGACTCTAGGTGGTGCTCTTCTTCCTCCTCCTGGCTTTACCCTGGGTTTGCTCCCATAGAGTAAATTGACTTGCCTCTAGTTCTGGGTGCCTGACGCAGTGCCCTGCTAGCCTCATCCTTCTCTAAGTCCCCATAGAGGTCCACATTTTTTATGCAGTCCATGTGACACCTAGTGCCAATCGTAGCATTATTGTGTAGACCCCACCCAGGGCTCTTTGAAGCAGTCCAGGCCCCAAGGTATTTGAAGTAATCGACTGGCTCTAGCACCGTCCTGTCGGCTTTGGCAATGGTTTTGTCCTCTGTGTGGATTTATAGACGATATGCGATTTTTACCAGCTGCTTGAAAAGCATGCTGGGCAATAATCGCTGTGGAAGGCTTTCACTTCACTTTTTTGCCTCTAGCCGACCTCTCAGCCATGGGATGCTACAGCATAGTCTGAACGGCATGACTCTGTCTCAGCCATGGGATGCTATGCTAGCAACCAAGTGAACCAACATGAAGTCAAACCATCCAAAACTAGTTTCAGGAACCATAATAATAATAAAGTCAAAGACAGCGAGTGCTGCCGGTGATACGGACAATTTAGACAAAAATATGCTGCTGCCTGCTGATGAAGGAGCTTGTACATAGGCTAATTACTCCTGGCAAAAATAATTGCTTAGGTAATTAATACCAACTAAAATTACAATAAATAGGCTTCCTCTACGTCATTACATCAATAAAGTGTTCAATGTCATGCACACTTCTCTCATTGCATCATGTTGGTTTGTTCATTTGCGTTTGTACTACTTGCCTGACTGAGTGACTCCAACCACCACCACTCAGCTTTACTTTTGGCTTTGTGCAGTGCTTTAACCCATTTCACACATTTCACGATTTTTCAAAAATAGCAGACCTACAAGCTATGAGCTTTAGATCTGCTATTTTTCAATAGCTAAAGTATAACATAATGCTTAGTTAAAACACAAACGGGTTCCCACCAGAATGGGTTAATTTGTTTCCACACACAAATACACATAGACACAGACACAGATATTTACATTCACAATTCTGCAGATATAATAAGGCATTATGGTAATAAATTGATAATTGATCAATTCATGTTTTACTCAAGTACTGAGTACTACAGTACTCCACTACATCTCGGAGGCAAATATTGTATTGAGGTTACTGCTACGGCTACTGTATTCTCAAAATATTTTGAGACATTCTGCATAACAATAAGAATACTTTTACTTTTGGTACTAAGTAAGTATAGCCTACACTTTGATGCCAATACTTTTGTACTTTTACTCAATTACATTTTGAATCCCAGACCTGTACATTTGAGTACTTTTTTACTTTGAGTATGTACTGTATGTCCATGTTCTCAATTCTGTCTTCCTGTCTCCTACCCCGTCTTTGTTTGTATCCATCGTCTCAGGACCAGAGTAACACAGAGATTCTCATTGGCGTGATGTCAGCAGGCGTCGTGATTTACAAGAACAGGGTACGGATCAACTGCTTCCCATGGTGAGTGAAAAGCATGAATGCACGTCATTGAAAAGATTCCCTCACAAAACAAACCTTTCGCGGGCAACATAATATTGTATAGAAACAGGGCTTTTAACACAATGAGTGCCACCTGCTGGACGAAAGTAGTATGGCGCTTGGGTGCCGGTGATTTCAGGCTCTTTCACTATGACTCACATCCGCACGTCACGTCACTTCTTTTGAGCAGTTGAAGAATATATTCCTGGTTCCTGGCGTTCCTGGCGATTTCTACCGCTGCATTTTTCGGCTTTGTACAAAGCATATGAAACACCCAGCAGGTCAGCCTCTGGCTGGCGGCGGCTCCGACAGCGTCAGCGGCCCGAGTCTTTCTGAACTTTGACACTCTGACATTTGGTGTCCAAAATGCGGTAGTGCTAACGAGCGCTCCGTGTTAAACTCCAGTTGCGCAGGGTTTACTTGTGCTACATGCACTGGCAAAAAACGCCTGCCTGCAGTTCCAGCTTTGGGCAGTAGAGTTTGGCGGCTTCAACCTTAAACACCTTCTCTTCCTCAATACAGGGACGATTCCATGCTTTATTCCACTGGAAAGTGGAGAACTCTGAGTGCTGCAGCGTGTTTCTTAGAAATGTCTGTGACATCCCCCCTCTGTCTGTCCTCCACTGTCATTTCTCGCTCGCTCGCACACACACACACGCACACACACACACACACACACACACACACACACACACACACACACACACACACACACACACACACACACACACACACACACACGCCTGTGTGTGTCCAGTCAGAACAAATTTAGAACCCAACAGTGGTGTCCCAAACACCTGTCAACTGTCGTCACTACTAGGCGAGAGAAAGACAAATCCAGTAGAAATATGTGATATGGACTGCACGCACCCTTGTCTTCTCTTTTTCTTCAGCTTTCTCCTTTACTCCTTCTCACTGAGAGGGAGAGGGAGAGGGAGAGGGAGAGGGAGAGAGGGAGAGAGGGAGAGGGAAAACACTTTGTGGATTTTTTCCCCTTGTTCCCATTTATGTTCACGGCGGCAGCCTGACAAATGAACCACAGTTAGATGGGGCAATGACTCACACTCTGTGTGTGTGCGCAGCACTGCATGCGCGTGCATGTGCTAAAGTATATTTAGAAGGGAGTGATGAGTCACAACAGCACTGGAGCTGTAGGAGCGGATTATGCTGCTAGCTAGCTAGCTCATCAGCAGACCTCTTTTCATGGATGTGTGTGTGCGTGCATCTGCACGTGCTCTTGTACTTCTGCTTTTAAAATGCTTTTTAATGCCACTTCCACTTTATTAGCCACGTTGTAGCCACATGGAGATGGAGTCACATAGACATAGAAGTTGGTTTTGAACATTTGAACACGTGGCTTTTGTGTGTTATTCTCTGAAACGATGGACATCAGGAATGATGCAAGGTGGGGATTTGGAGATCCCTTATGTCATCGGTATTATGTCACCAGCGTTAGTCCTCTAGGATTTTAACTCATTCATTGCAAGATGAAATACCTCATTTGCTGAAATATGAGGATGAGAAAAAGATAATCTCTAACATGGAATGGGACTGGGAGGTGATTTATAATCTCTAACATGGCGGGATGGGACTGGGAGATGATTTTTGCGGCCACATGGTTTCTAGAACCTAGGGTTTTATATAGTAGCTAGCTACCCGGGTATGATAGAAGTCCAAATTTGTTTGATCATCTTTATCTTTTGCCTTTGTGCTGTGATTGAGAAGCAGTGCATTCTTATTGTATGGCGAAACGGGTCTCAAAACCACACATGCATTTTTACAATTTCAGCCCACTGTTCTGAACACTAGTATGATTTGTGTTTGGCAGCTCAAAAGGGGGAAAAAGGTACATTGTGAACTGAATGTTTATCTCTGAAGCTGTCATGTTTGCACTATGAATAAAAATCACACACACACACACACGCGCGCACACGCTCACACACATTAAGCACGTAATAAGCAAAGGTGAACAACTTTGGCCTTTGTTGCTAGCTGGCGACAGCACTCATGTCAGATCTGTTGATTTATGTGGTACTAGAGCATTTCCGTAGAGGGTAATATAACATAAATATACCGTATGATATATCCTTTCTTAAATAAATAATGTAATACTACTATATTGGCAGAATCTGCTTTGGTTGTGTTTGTTTAAGTGCTGAAAGTGTGATTCTGAGACATTTTTTCGCCATGAAATGGGGGTCGCTACAGCACTTCTGGATCCTCAACCGGTCACAACTCATTGTGAGCTCATTGTGAGCAGTGGTTCCAAGCAACCAGTGGGTTAACCCATTAAGACCTGAGACTAGATTCTACAAATGGTTTTCTGTCAGTGGTTCTCAATTATATGCATTTGGCCGCAAACCCCCATCTGAAAATATGTTGTTCCAGAGATATTCACACTGTGAAAGAATATATATTCAAAGATTTTTTCACGAAAAAAAAGAAAAGATGCAGATCTATAAGCTCGTAGCGCAGCACCGAGTGACGCACTACGAGCTCAAGTTTACAATAATGGTTAAAAGAGCACTGTGTGACGGATGTAGGGCATGTTGCACTAGCCCACCTGTCACTCAACATGACGCCAACACGTGTTTCTGTCTCTCTAGGCTGAAGATCGTGAAGATCTCCTTCAAATGCAAGCAGTTCTTCATCCAGCTGAGGAGAGAAGTGGTACATGGAAACAGACACACACACACACACACACACACACACACACACAAATGGTGGTCCGTGGCATACAAAACAGAAAAAGTACACAACTATGGCACTCCATCTTTAACACAATCAGCGCCAGGATTTCTTTCAAAATAGCAGGTCGGGTTGCCGTGCAGATAGGGCAGCTTTTACTCTGAAAGCCTCCCCCCTTCCGTTCCGTACAAAAAACGGGAGAAATAATGTTGCTTGCTTACCTCGCTATGATTACGATAAAGTCGTTCGATAATCCCTCGCTTTCATATTTTAAACGAGAGGCATGTTTAAGTCAGAAATGAAGAGCTTAGTATCAAAAAACACAAACGGCCTGGGCCGTGGCTCAGCGGTCCAGGCACCGTGGCTGGTAATCCAGTCTAGCAGTGTGCCGTGGGTTCGACTCCCGATCCCGACGGCCTTCACTGAATGTCACTCACCCATCTCTCTATCCATTTCCTGTCAGCCTAATGTCTGTCCCTCTATAAAAAATATAAAATAAATAGGCGAAAGCCGGAAAAAACCCAACCAAAACCACGGAGAGCTCCCTAGATTAGGAGATATGAGCCTTTCTTTCCGAGCGGTAAACAGGGAAGTGAATGGCAGCACGCATGGGCAAACGGCAAGGAAAAGAAAACAACAACCAGAATATTTTTCTTTCGTTGGATATCAATGAAAATGCGCTAGGATGTGTGTACACGTCCTCGCAATCCATCGGTTGGATTAGCTAGGACGGCTCCATACGTCCAACAGTCTAAATTGGTTAAGGGCGGGAAAGCAGACATTTGTCTGGATCTATTCTGGATAATCCCCCAGTCCTTCCATATCGTATGAATGAAGCTCGATTTCAAGTGAGTTTAGAGAGAATATATGTACATGTTTAAAACATTATGTTACAGTCGACCATTATTCAATTCTCGTGATGTTCAATTTTCACTTGGTGAACCTGTTTAATATCAAATAAACCATGACTAAGCTTACTTAACCTTTCTGTCTGTGTGTGTGTGTCTCTCTCTCTCTCTCTCTCTCTCATCCCTCCATGTTAGTGTGAGACCAGAGAGACGTTGCTGGGCTTCAACATGGTGAACTACCGTGCCTGTAAGAACCTCTGGAAGGCGTGTGTGGAGCACCACACCTTCTTCAGGCTGGACCGACCAGTACCGCCTCAGAAGAACTTCTTTGCACACTATTTCACCCTGGGCTCCAAGTTCAGATACTGGTAGGAGAGAGTGCACACACGCCACACAGCCAGTCAGACACGCACATGCACGTCAATAACAGTTTTGGGCATGCAAGGTTTCTGCCAGCAGTGACAAATGACAATCTGACAAATCTTATAGTATACTCTGTAAGTCACTCTGGATAATGCTAAACACTCTGCTAAATGCCTCAATTTGTAAATTGTCTCCTCCACACAAATGGCCTCAGTGAAATGTCAAGGAGTAAATGATCCCCTACGGACAGAAATCTCAGTCTGCATATATTAAAGTTTTTTTTATTTTTTGTAAATTACTGACCTACTTGATCATTCCACAGCGTCACGCAGAAGCGGAAAAAGTAGCAGATCGGCAAGCTGTCGATCTTGTTCGTTTTGATTTCGTCGATCTGTTACCTTTGGATTTGAATACTGAAAAGTAACAGTTTTTGAACATATGAGGTTTCCACCTGACAGAGGCGAAATGTTTGCGGGGTCATGAAAAGTCAGCGGTTTGGGAGCTAGAGGGACGGGATGCTATCTGTTTCCTGTCGTGCTTCCCTCCCAGAGAAAAAAACACACCTAAATCATTTATGGTTTAAAAAAAAAAGAAAAAAGGAAATAGTTTCTGTTGAGACGCCAAAATGTTTGTGTCTACATGCATTTGCGTCTGCGCGCGTGTGTGTGCGTGTGTCTGCACAGCCATGCGCGTGCATGTGTGTGCAGTAGCAGTCGGCCCCGAGATCTTTTCAATTATTCAGTGAGAGACACGTCGCCGACACGCACTCTGAAATCTCTTCTCCCAAACAAAACGGCTCTCATCTGTAGTTGATATACTGTACATGTACTGTAGGACATGATTACACAATTGTAAGTTGACAATTAATTGTCACACACATAATTGCGATTAACAATTGAATTGTGTTCATGACATTGAACACATGTTACAATTTGAATTTCTGTTTGTTTTTATGTTCGTAATCACAACTTGCACAGGGCAGATATGACAAATAACTTAAATATACCATATATATACATATATACCAAAAACGTTTAAATGTTTTTATTTTTACTTTTGACAACATCGGTATCGGCCAATAAGAAGCCGATGTGTCCCGATTTCAACCTTGTGTCCTTTTTTTGGGAATATCATTTATACCTTTTGAGGGGTGCTAGCCCCTCCTATATTAATATACAGCTTTAATGTTTGTGTTGTCTGAATAAACATTACAATTGCCATTGACAATGAATGGAGAACTAATGTTTGTGTTATCTGAACAAACAATGAATGGAGAATGTACGTCTGAGAATGTGTCTGAGCAAATCGGCGTATGTATGGTTGTTCAGTTGTAACCCTTGGCCAATAATGGACCACCATTCTTGATGGTGATGTACGATGATTTATGATGATTAGAGCGCCCCCCTCACTTCACACGGTGTGATTGTTTTAAGTCAAAAGTTTCCTCTACCAGCCAAAGCCCCCAATGCACCATGGCATCGGATCCAAACATCTGGCGTCAGTCGGGCTCTGCTTTTTGTCTTTCTTTTTTTTACCTCAATTTTAACATTATCTTTTTTACCTCCCTGTGAATGGCGTCGGATGAGACGGGCCTCACAATGCATTATTGAGCATCAGGGATAAGAGCGAAGATTGGACAGCAGGTCCGCTCTGATGTCGGTCTATGCGGCTGCCCTTGAGAGGTTTACTGACTGACGCTCAGGTTTAGCAAATAACACTCTGAACACTGCAGCATTTGTTTTTAAAGTGAAGGGATTGGATGCAATATGTATCGCTTTGTTCTTGTTCACCCAAAGCTTGCTGTAACTAAGACATTCCCGATGTCTTAGATTGTGAGAGGTTAGTGTTGATTGCTGAATGTCACATGGCGTGCTGACATGTGTCAGTATTTGTCGCACTGTATTTCACCCTGTGCTTTCCTTCCATCGCTCCTAAACAAGTTCTGGGAGAATTGTTGTATCTTGCCGATGTCACAAAACCTTTTGTTATCTATATATCAGAGGATATTGGTGTTTGTTTTGAAATGTCAAAGCCCCTGACTGGAAGGCGCTTCTGTCGGCACTGGTGCTCTTTGCACTTTGCATTATTATATTATAACTTCATGTTGTATACACAAGCACATGCAATATAGTCTGGGACGGCAGAGAAAAAAGATACAACCAGGTGCTCGCCGGAGATGTATAAGTCAATGTTAAAATAGTAAAAAGGTGCTCCTGGATCAGTCAGATAAACAAAGGGGGAGATACGGGCACTGATCTCAGTGAATCACTTTATTTTCCTATTCATTTTTTTCTCCTCTGTAGCAGCTTCTTTTTTTTCTCATTCAATTTTTTTATTTGTTTTCTGAACAAGAGCACAGAATAATCATTTTACAATTAACAGTATACAAAATTGAACTCAAATAATTCACTCTCACACGCATACTCGTGTGCACGCACGCACACGCACGCACACACACACACACACACACACACACACACACACACACACACACACACACACACACACACACACACAAAAACCCCTCCCTCCCCCCCCCATCCTATTCACAGAATAATCAACCCACAACACATCCATTACAATATCACCGGGTCAGTAAGTCTTTCAGGTCTGATATTAGGTCTGTCCGCAGCTTTTTAATCGACATACATTATATAAGGAGTTCCAAAAGTATTGGGTCAGTCTCAACAAGTAATACCTGATTTTCATATGAATGGAAAAAAGGCGATTTCAAATAATGGCCTGTTTTTTTATGTTCCGTCACATACCGATGTCTCTGGGGTTGTGTGTTGTTTCTCCCCAGTGGTCGGACGGAGGTGCAGTCGGTGCAGTATGGAAAGGAGAAGGGTATTAAAGACAGGGTCTTCGCCAGGTGAGCATCATGTGTTTTGGATGAAATCCTGAGTGGTAATTTAACTCTTGAAGGGGAATTCCACTTATTTTCAACATTTTGCTATGTCATTAGCACAATCGGTGCCGGAAGTTCTTCAAAATAGGAGCTCTGGACTCCTCATGCATAGAAGGAGGCATGAGGTCAGTCCGCTGCCCCCCCAGGTTGGCAGAGGAAGTGTAGCGCCCAGGATTACATTAGATAATTGGCACTGGGTGAAAAGAAAACTGGGTTACAAAATCGTGGGATAAAAATGTAGTAAAAAAAAAAAAAAAGGAGCTCTGGGGTGCCAGAGTTGACTGGGCGCTTTTACTCTGAAACCCACGACCCGGAAACGATCTACTAAAAAAAGTTTACTTTACATTGCTAGCTTACATTGCGATCGTTTTAATTTATACGATATATGATCCAAAAAGCGTTCATATTTTGTGGGAGAGACGGATGAGGAGCAGAAATGAAGCGCCAGTATATCGATCCGTTCAAAACCACGGAGAGCGCCCTGGATTAGGAGAGACGAGTCATTCTTTCCGCCGTGCTAACAGCCAAGTCAACGGTAAGCTAATTTTAGTGCAGAGTGTAGCATACGGTAGCCGGAAGGCGAACTGACAAAAAAAAAGGAAAAAATTCAGAATATTCTTATCTCGCCCGGTATCCTTGAGGATGCGCTAGGACATCTGAGGACGTCCTATGTACGCGTCGATTGGGACCCCTATGATGTGTGGCAACGTCCTATGTACGGAAACGGAATCGGTTAATACTGTATACCTTAGAGCTGTTGTGTGTGGGGGGGGGGGGGGGGGGGGGGGGAATCATTAACATGGTGAAGTACTTTTTTATTATTTCCACACAACAGCTCTAAGATATATTAATGACAGTAAAATATTGAAAATGAGTGGTATTCCCCTTTAACCGATTAAGACCTTCTACAAATGCCTTCTAAACCAGCAATTCTCAACGTTCTTTGTGCCAAATAATCCCAAATTACTTGGCCGCATGCCCCCATCTGAAAATGTTTTGGCCATGGACCCATAGAAGAAGAGATTTGTGTAAAAAATAAAGAATTAAAATATATATATAGAAATAAAAAATCAACATTTTCGAAAAAAGATCTGTACACTTTCGGAGTTGCGAATGGATAAAATGAACACATTTTATTGGGTATCAATGATTGGTCCCTGAAGGCTAATTTATTCATCAATGCATGACATACTGTGTATGTGAAAGGGAAAGAACCATCATTCATTGGTCTTGTGTCCATCATTCATTGGTCTAAGCAGATCTCCCAGCAAGCCGCTGGTCAGGAAGCTGGTGGGCGGGACCGATTGGGAGTCAGTCAGCAGGAACAGCCTATCAGACGAGAGACTAGAAACTCAGAGCCTGCCCACTCGCTCGCCTCCCGGAACTCCCAACCAGTAAGTGCCGTCGTCCTGACATACTTTAATTCTCAATAACTCTTCTGTCCAGTGCACACAGAAAGATGAAGGGGCCAGTGGCACAGTTGGTAGCACTGTCACCTAACAGCTAGAAGGTCCCGTGTTCGATTCCCGCCGGGGATGCTGTGGGGGGGGGGGGGTGGTTCTCAGTGCCCATGAGCTCAGTTCAGGGCTCTCCCCAGGTTGGAAGAGGGAGAGTAGTGCCCAGGATTACAGTTTAGGCAATTGGCACCGGATGAAAAATGGGTTACAAAATTATGAGATAAAAATATAGAAAGATAAAGGTGCCAGCTGTTGATTCCAGAAAGAACGGCGTTTGGTGAAATGGAATTCCCAGTAGGGACAGAAATTATATACCCCAAATAGGGACACCAGGAGTGGTTAAAGACTTTCCTGGGGTTATTATGTGGATAATATGTGTTTTTTGATATGTTCGTATTTCAAAGTGTCTGTGATGTCACACGCACTGGTCTCACTTCCTTCCTGGGCTACATGCTGTCTCAGTAAGACAGCCCTCCCCCTCTCCACTGCACCAAAGCAGTATGGGCAATGTAGTAATCCAGTCAAATCCTAGTCAAACACACATACTACATTATTTTTCTGGCCATAGAGTGCAAATTTAAAATTGTGCTACTGTTATCAAATACAAATACTATTAGCATGACGAGAGTTTCTTCCATCAGTGATATGTCCCATTTAAACTGTGTGTGTGTGTGTGTGTGTGTGTTTGTGTGTGTGTGTGTGTGTGTGAAGCAGGAATTCAATGTTCGTACAAGAGGGCACACGTATGCGGCCGTCGTCCGTGGGCCACCTGGTCGATCATGTGATCCACGCCTCGCCAAGCCTCCCCGTCTTTTCCTCCAATCACAAGTCTGCATCGTCCACGCAGGCCAATAGCATCAGCCTGGACTCCACCCCGTAAGTCTTAACCACACAGGCTCACGCGTGCACACACACTCATGCACGCATGCACACACAAACACACACGCTCACGCGCGCGCGCGCGCACACACACACACACACACACACACACACACACACACACACACAACACTGCAGATTGAATGCGAAGAATAAAAGGGTTGCGGGTTCAAATCCAAACAAATACTCTATACATAACAAGACATGCATAGAGTACACATACTACTCATGCCCTAATACTGTACTCTACTGTATAGTGTATGTGTAGAAAATGTTGACCTACAACAAACGATTGTAACATAACTTCTCACAATGACGTAACCTCAATGCCAGATTGAAGGAAAGAGACTGTGTGACTGTCACTGTGTGATGATGAATGGTGTTTGCAGAGTATCATGTTGTTACGACCGCAGCGTTTCTGAATCGAGGAAGAGATGTGTGTTTGTGCACGCACGCACGCACGCAGACATTACAGCAGGTTAATGTAGTGTGTCCCCCTGTAACTTGCGGACTATTGAACCAAAGCATTGACATGTGGGTTCTACAGTAACCCGCGGTACGGTATATGGCACATTAGCACAGACCACAGGCATCAACTATTGGCCTTAACCACATTAACCCCGGTGTCACCTATTTTGGCCATGTCAGGCGGAAATTGCACAGATGGTCTATCTGCAAGCTGGAAGCGGCACGTTGTGAGCTATAGACCGTTTGTTTTCCCTGCACGACACCATCATACGACAAAGTATGAATAGTGCTTTAACTTAAGCGTGCGCAAACTCACACACAGACATACAAAATGTGTATGCATTCTCAGTATAGCATTGCCGCAATAAGCGTAAACATTTACCCGTACCTTAACCCATTAAAACCGGGCCAGCATCTGTGTCATTTTAGATGTTTGCAGTGGCTGTTCAAAAATAGCAGATGTACAAGCTCACAGCGCGTCACTTGGTGCTGCGCTGTGTGCTTGTGCTTAATACTTTGCTATTGTTTAACATTTTTGAAAACATCTTGAACATTTTAGAAATACTGATTTTTAGAAGGCATTTTGTCGAATCTGCCTCCGGTCTCTTAATGGCTTAAACTGTCAGGCTTAAATCTAACACTCAGTATGTTACAGTTTAGCTGACTCTGTTTGCCTCGAAAAAAATAAATAGTGAGTAGAACCGTGTGAATTGGCTTAAACGTGTCCTGAAAAAAATCTGTGGCCTGATTGGATTTGTGCCGCCGGTCAAAGACCTTCCATTGCCTCATTTGTGTCCAATTGGCACTAAAAACAAACCAGTGTTTTAGAAAGGCTGTCAGAGGTCAGTCACACTGATAACACACCCGCTCGTGTTGAAATGCAACGCACTCACACTCGACAGCGTGCTGGCTCCTGACACGCTTTGCCCCGGTTAAACTACAACTGATGAAAGGTTTTGAAGGTTTCAGGGTGTTTGTATTGGAGGTCCCGTGTGGGAAAAATCCTAATGGTGTCCTCGCATTAGCTGGCAGTAACTGTTGGACTGTTGCTGCCCCCCGAACCCAAACTATAGTCACTACTAGCTACTACTAAACATTTATTTTCTTATTTCTTCGATTTTTCTTGTATTGCTTCATGAAATTACTAGGAAAAAATCATGAATTTCATGACATATTTAGCTTTTCTGGGAATGTTTTTTTTTAATGTTTTAATAATTTATAATAATTAATAATTAAAAACTAAATGTAGGAAACAAAACATAATTGGACCCATGAAAAATGACCCACTGTTTGGGAACAGGACATTTCTTAATGAGAACACTGATCTGTGGCTTTCATCAACTTGAAATAATTCAGTACTTTCTGCCAAAGCAAATGCTGGCGACGACTGACGAGTGTCATTGTTGTCAATATAGAAATGATGGTCTGAAGAAAACAAAAGATACAAAAGATTCTTCATGTGAGATTAAAACTCCCAAAGGCCATGTTAGCTGATGATGTGTGTACAGCACTGGTTCCAAAACATTGGTTCCAAAACTTTTTTTGGTTTTCTATATTTTTTTATTTATATTTTTTCAGTAATTTCATTGGGTCCTGATCAAATTTCTAAAACATTTGGGATCCACTGGTCTACAGGACTGATAATAATCTTCTTTGTGATGGTGAATCACAAAGCTAGAAGAGGTTGTCTGTATCCTATAATAGTAGCTATTAGTGTTGTCCCGATCGGATCGGGGGATCGGAAAATATCTCCGATCTCATGATTTTCAAAAGATCGGAATCGGGGAGGAGAAAAGATCGGATTTTTATTGTCTAATGTAAATCACAAAGAAAGATGTATAAGCAATGATATTTTGTAAAAACTGTTGTGTTTATGCTAGTTGTTTTCCTTCTGGTCCCAGTCAGAGATCATCAAACAAAGACTAGTCATACTCAGAGGTGTGAAAGACACCTATTATAAGTACTCTCTCTGAATGAGAGAGATACTCTTTAACATGATGTCATAGGTGTCTGTAGTACTCTCTCTGAATGAGAGAGATACTCTTTAACATGATGTCATAGGTGTCTGTAGTACTCTCTCTGAATGAGAGAGATACTCTTTAACATGATGTCATAGGTGTCTGTAGTACTCTCTCTGAATGAGATACTCTTTAAGACTATAAGCTGTAGAACTGTATTCACTCTAATTAACCAATACATCGTTATTTTTGATTCCATGCTTTCATAGAAAGAAAAAAACCCCACAATAACAGTCATTCTAATAAAAGTATAGTCACATTTTGTCTTTCAGTAATTGAAAGGCAACACAACAGACTACACTATAGTGGCATACATTAGGATATTTGCTATTGTGATATGGCATAAGTGTTATATAAAAAAATAAAGATCACTTTGGGAAAGATTGGTAACGTTATATCTCAAAATAAAATGATCGGAATCAGATCGGGAGCAAAAAAACATGATCGGGACATCCCTAGTAGCCATGCATTCCAAATCTTTTACCGTACATCTGTATGTTCATCAATTGATTGATTGGAATATTTATTAACAGTTTGCAGAATTACAGTACAATTTAAGCACAACTCAATACAAAGACTGTTAACTGTGAGTGGACGACCCAATAAAGCATTACACTTGTTCAATTCATCAAATGGACCTGAGGCCAATTCTACAGATACTTTCTAAAAATCTGTACTTCCAAAACAGCCAAAGCTGAAATCTAAAATACATGACTCCGGAGATATTGTGTACCAATTTGAGTTTTGGACAACATTTGTAGGAGTAGTAGCAAAAAGGTTCTTTTGAAGAAAAGGTGTAATGCCGGAAAATCAAGTCTGGCACAAATGCCCCGGGCCTATTTATGTGGAGTTGTGTCATGATCTACAGCAGTGGTTCCCAAATCTTTTAGCTCAAGACCCAAAAACGTAATTAGATGTTCGCTCGGGACCCACACTAGTAAAAATTGCAGATTTACAAGCTCACACGCTTTGCACAGTGTTGTGAGCTTGTAGATCGGCTATTTTTTTTTTTTTTTTAAGATATTTTTTTGCGGCTTACGCCTTTTATTGATTTTTTAAGGGACAGATAGTAGGCTGACAGGAAACGGGAGAGAGATGGGGGGATGACATGCGGTAAAGGCCGTGTCGGGTTCGGGAGTCGAACCCGCGGCACACCGCGACTGGATCACCAGTCCGGTGCCCAGACCGTTACGCTACGGCCTGGGCAGATCGGCTATTTTCAATACTTCTTAAACATTTGTTTTCTAATTCATGGAATTTATTTAATTTACTTTGATTTCTTCATAATGATTTTTTATTTATTTTTTGCTTTTTAGGAAATTAATGGAATGGGTGGCAAATAAAGGTAGTTTAAAAGTAGTCCTCTACACTCAACACTCATATGATGTCAGTGAAACATGTGCCGTTTCCGTTTTCATAAAAAGGCTTAGGTTGAAGAGCGGAAGAGGTACTGTAACTATTTAACAATGTGAGTCAACACAGCGCGCCGCTCATTGGCCTTGGTACACAGAATGAAATCCTGCGTAGACGACGGCTAGAATCCGTTGGATGTCCCTCGTTTCACATTGATTCTGGTTCCGGTGTGCCTGTTGACCGTGAACCAAAATGTTGTGCTTGTGATTTAACACAGCCTGTGCCAAGCTGTGGAATTAGTAGCCAGGTCCCTCTGGTCTGGCTCAGTGATCTGAAACGGGATCAAAACAGACTGCAGATAGTGTATGTTTTTCTCCCATGTGAGATGGAACATTTCTCAGTTGGAATCCAGGCTGGTTAATTAACATTACTGTGTTCCACCACCTACAGCATGAGGCTTCTCCACAGATGCATGCACGCACGCACGCACGCACGCACGCACGCACGCACGCACGCACGCAGTGCCAAGATGTCTGTTCATCTCTCTGTCACAGAGCCAAAAGATGACATAATTACCTGTTCTTTCTCCCTAGAACGCACGCACGCACGAAAGCATGCACACACAGGCTATATATGTTGGGGGAAAAATAACTAAAGGCAAGCCGTTTCACTCAGCATTATTTATACACAGCCATGTGAAGACTAATAATTCAGTCTGTTTGTACTCTTGGTTATGATGACCTGACAGAGCAGAAGCACAAAGCAAGTGGTCAGGACTCAGGGAATAGCAGATCTACAAGCTCTACTACTTTTGCTACTTTTGTGTGACATAGAATTGCGAAATATTCTAGGAAAAGAAAAAATAGATTTTTACTCGAGTCGTGAGTCGTGACCCATAATATTTGGTACGTGACCCACAAATGGGCCCTGACCCACTGTTTGGGAAACAGTGGGTCAATGGGATGATATGATATTCTGTAACAGACAGTATGGCAACCTTCTGATGACATGACAATACAATATTCATTGCGTTTCAGTCTAATTTATTTATGTCACGTCATGTTGAAAGTCTGTGCAGGTGACATGATCTGTAGTGCTGTCGAGACAGAACAGCTACAGTTTGCCTCTTGCCTACGGAACACATGTGACCTCGTCCTGACCCATAGTAAATGTTTGCATGCATGCGCGCTTGTGCACGTGTGTTTGTTTTAAGGCACAGAGTGGCACGAGCGGTAGCCGACCAAACAAGGGCAATGTGGTCTGACTGGTGCTCACTCCCCAGAGGAGCGCTTTGACACGCCATACAGGCACTGGTGGGAAGTAACCAAGTACATTTGCTTAACCCATTTTGACCTGAGATCAGATTCTAAAAATGTCTTCTACATCCTGACAGTTTTCTGAAAAAGCTATGATTTTTCAAAAATAGCAGACCTACAAGCTCGTAGTGCGCGACTCGGTGGCGTGCTATGAGCTTGTAGGAGTGCTACTCAAGGAGTGCTTTGACACGCGGTACAGTACGTGTGCACATCGTAGACACACACACACACACACACACACACTGAAATGACTGTCTTTCATCCCTCCACCTCCTCCCTGGAGGCACAGCCATACTGCGACTGAAAGCCATACCTGAGAGTGTAAAATAAAACCAAAGGGACCCTTACGGGACAGAGAATGACTGAATGTCGTAGTATTACAAAGGTGAACGCAGCTTGGCACACGTGGCAGATGGCGCTCCAGAATGCAGCCTTGTAACTTAACTTTAACTTAACACACACACACACACACACAGTCATTCTCCTTCCTAAAATCTGGTATTGAGGTAAAGTTTTTGTACGTAATGATGTTACAATATTATTTTCATTGTCTCTCTCATCTTTCTTCCATTCTTTGTCCGCTGTCTTTTCCACCGTTAAACTGGAGGTGTGTGTGGCCACCGTAGACATATTATGAGCTACTTCCTGTCAATAAATTCTGTTCATGATATACATTTTTTAAGTTTCAGAGTTTGGGAGTGCTCGTTGGATATCACTCAACATGCCTGCGTACCACCTGTTTTGAATTTGCACATAATGAAGGAGGTTGCTTTACTAAAAACTCCAATACTTAGGAAAATAATCACCTGCAAGGAATTGGCTCATAAAATGTCTACAGTGGATTTTTATGAAACAAACACTTTACAGATAGAATGAGGATAAAAGGGGCAGTGCTGTCACCTCACAGATAGAAGGTCCTGGGTTCGATTCCCGCTTGGGACGCTGTGGGCGCTAGTAGCGTGTCCTCTCCTCCGCGTCATCAGTGCCCATACCCGAGGCGGGGTTGGCAAAAGGGCCTTTCTGTGTGGAGTTTGCATGTTCTCCCTGTGTCCCCTAGGTAGGTACCCTCACAAAAACATGCAGTAATCCTGGTCTCTAAACTGCCTCCTCCTGGCCAGCTGGAGCACCTGATGGAGGGGAAAGGAACTGGTTGGAATGACATGTTCCTTCCACGTGCTACGTCCAACCAGGGAAACTCCCCCCTGTCAGGTGTAAAGGAGTGACTTGGACACTCATGCATGAAGGAAGTTAAAATCCGTTGCTCTCCCCAGTTTGGCGGAGGGTGTGTAGAGCCCATGATCACATTACATAATTGTCACAGGGGTGAAAAATGGGTTACAAAATCATGGGCAAAAAAAAAGGAAAGATGATAATTCAAGCTTTTCACAGCTGCAATGTTGGTGAGTTTGATGTTTAATACAATCAGATAGGACTTTTCTGTTTGGATGAATGGGCTGTCCATGGGAAGTTGCACCCAGTTAGCACCTTGCTGGCAAGATGGCAGCCGTGTGCATATCGTCAATGGGGTACACACAGAAACACAAAGCTGGGAATAGGAGGGGCTAGTGCCCGTCAAAAATATTTAACTTACATCTCATGAACTTATGTGCTGTAATTACACAAAACAACACTCTCCCTCACCTCATCCACTTCTCTCTCTCTGTCTCCGTCTCTCTGACTCGGTGTCTTTCTGTCCCTCTCTCAGCTCTCCAGAGGGTATTGACGGCCAGCCCCCAGCGCTGCCCCCCAAGCAGCTGAGCAGAAAGACCCTGAGTCAGATCATCCAGGCCCACTCCCAGCAGAGTCTGCTGGACAACCATGTCAACGAGATGTACGACGTCCCCATCAACGCAGAAAAGACCACGGTGAACTCTCTAAATCACTGCTTTGATAATATATTAAAAACAAAAGCCCAATCGATCAAAACATAATTGTTAAGATGATCGTATCGATAGGTCAGTAGGCCGGGACCCATTGGGTCGCAGACACATTTTTATGGCGAATATTGAATACATATCCCTTAACCTTTTTGTTTTTAATTATTATTTCAATATTTACTTTTCCAGATTTTTCTAAAAGATGTCATGAATTAAAAAGAAAATTAAGAAATTGCCTAAATTACAAAAAAGAAAAGTTTAACCCAATCCAAGCCATCCACGAGATATCTTGAGGAAAGCTATTATTACCATCTGGGCCATCCATGAGAAACACAAGATTTGATTAAAAAATATTATTGGTACGTTTTTCTTGCTTCCGTTGCTAGCCTCCAAAGGCCTCCCATTGTAGTACCAGCCTACGTGATAATAGTGCGTGTACAGTGCACACGCACAGTTATTGGTGTTTTTTCTTCTCAAAATGTTACAATGTTTGGGACCTTCTAAAACATTAATCTGAACTCACGCTTAGGAAATGTATTGTCCGCGAGTTAGTACACAGAATAGAGTGAGGCTAGCCTGATATGGAGGGCTATCACTTCCGGGTCTGGTGGATGTGGCTCTTCTTCGTTGTTTATGTCACTAGCCTCACGATCCCGCCTATGGTAACGGCATGGAATCGGTTTTTAGAAGTATTGAAAAGAGCTGATCTACAAGCTCACAACGTGCCGCATCACGATGCATTGTGAGCTTGTAGATCAGCTGTTTTCACTAGCTTGGGTCCTGGGTGGAGAGAAATCATATTTCTCTTTTGGGTCTCGAGCTAAAAGTGTGTGTGTGTGTGTGTGTGTGTGTGTGTGTGTGTGTGTGTGTGTGTGTGTGTGTGTGTGTGTGTGTGTGTGTGTGTGTGTGTGTGTGTGTGTGTGTGTGGCACGCAGCTAAACGGAGTGGTTCCTCATGATAATCTGGTCCTGATCAAGATGAAACCTGACGAGCATGGTCGCTTCGGCTTCAATGTCAAGGTGAGAGCGCTGCCACACATTTAAGTTGACCATTACTGTAATTGTCGCACAAATAATTGTGATCATTCGTATTTAAGTTTGCCTTTTAAGCTTCGTAATCACAAATTGCACAGGGCAGATAGGACAAATAACGTAAATCACTGACACATTTAATAAGCTTTACTTTAATTTCTTTCTTTTTCTTTTTCTTTTTTTACAAAATAGTGGAAATAGTTGATCTACAATCTTACAACACATGACCTGTTGTAAGCTTGTTGATCCGCTATTTTGAACATTTATATTAATATTAATATTGTACTGAGCAAATGGACTGTTATAACCTTCAAAAATAATGATAATAATAGTCTTTATTGTCTCCACATCATATATTTTCTTTGTCATGGACACTTTAATAATAAACATTATTAATTCTACTTGAGTTGGAAGCATTAAGACCCATTTTAACCCTCAATGGCTTCCTTTCTGAAAAATAATGTCATTGTAAAAAGATTCATGCGTTTAGATATCTATTTACAATGAGATGCGGACGGGAGCTGTTGCCACTTGGACCCAGACGTAACGTAGCACTACAAAATGAATCAGACTTAAATACAGAATAGACGAGTATTCAATTGCGATTATCTCAAATAATTGTGATTATGTATAAAGCTGCCACTCCCTGCCTGCACACTGAAACCAGAGCTTGTCACCATTATGGCATTTTACTCCACCATTTATTGTGTATTAACGATTCAATTGTGTGGCTCTTAGGCCTTGTAAACGGAAGTTGCATGGGGCAGATTGGACAAAAATGTAAATACACAAAGAAATGACCGATAACCAAAATAATGAATGTATTATGGCCAAAATGTGCCATATTATTTAATACTGGAGCGGTGCCCCTTGGGCCTACTTGGAACGATGCAAGTTGGAACTGAATGCCCCACCAAGTTATTATGTCTGTGTTGTGTCACTTTTATGCCTATATGGAGTTCTTTGTCAGGCATGGCCAAATATGGAGTCTATGGAGATATCAGAACATCAGATGTAATGTCAGAACAAGTCAGGAGATCTAGGGGTGATCAGGTGTGATTAATTGGCTAATTTGGGCCCTGTTTAGAGAGAGCCTGGGCAGTGG
Organism: Protomyctophum parallelum; assembly: GCF_964188405.1. Taxonomy (NCBI): domain Eukaryota; kingdom Metazoa; phylum Chordata; class Actinopteri; order Myctophiformes; family Myctophidae; genus Protomyctophum; species Protomyctophum parallelum. Next base: position 25,065,421 of record NC_139707.1, on the reverse strand, counting down.
GCAGTGGCCCTGTCCAGCGATTAAGACAATTTTGCAAAATAATTGCCATCATGTCAAATAATTGCGATTAGGGGATTATGTGGTAATTGTGACAGGCCTAACTGAGACATGACGCCAGGCTGACACACATCATCTCACCTCCATGATGTTTGTCCATGTACCTACAGGGGGGCGTGGACCAAAAGATGCCCATCATTGTGTCTCGAGTGGCCCCTGGAACATCGGTAAGCTGATACACACACACACACACACACACACACACACACACACACACACAGATATCATCTCAGACGGGTGGAAACCTCATAACCAAAAACCAAAACTGTTACTTTTCGGATTCAAATTCAAAATGAGCACGGAGGTACTTGTTTTGAGCTTGAGAATGTGCTACTTTCTATGCTTTTGTATGATCACGTAGGAGGGCATTATTTTTCAAAAAAGTTAAACTATGGAGAATAGGAGGTTTCTGCCTGACTGCAACGATATTTAAATCTTAGTAACACCCCACTTTCTCTCCCTCTTTCCTCCCATCACTTCCTGTATCTCTCCCTTATCCTCTCTCTCTCTCTCTCTCTCTCTCTCTCTCTCTCAGGCTGACCTGTGTGTGCCTCGCCTTAATGAGGGCGACCAGGTAGTGTTGATTAACGGGCGGGACATCTCTGACCACACCCACGACCAGGTGGTCATGTTCATTAAGGCCAGCTGTGAGAGCCACTCTGGAGAGCTAATCCTATTGGTCAGGCCAAACGGTGAGTTGGACATTACCCCCCACCTGTGTCTGCTTTTTAATGCAGAGTGAAGTACAGGCACCATGTATAACGTATGTATAAGGTCAAGTCACACAGTCCATTTAAAGTTGTTTAGTTGCTGCGTGTACAAACCAAGAGTGGTACAGATTGCATTCTAATGGTTTGTATGTGCAAAAACCTAATCCTGCATTCTGTTTATCCCAGTCATTGGCCAGTTTACACAGTCCAATCAGTGTTACTTTGACTCCAAGGAGGTAATAATGGAACCCAATGGAATACTGCTCTCTTAAACAAACACTATATATTTTACTGTGTATTGTGTATAAAAAGAGAGGGGCAAAGCATTTCAGAAGGATGAGATCAGAGTTGATAAGACCTTCTTAATGTCTCAAGTGGGCCAAACCGGGATTGATTTTTGATCCCGTCTTATAGTAAAGAAACATGTAAGATTGCGTGATATATTTAAATCCATGTCAATCACCTGGTAAGCAAACACATGTAACTATAGTATTACGCATCTTCATTAATTTTCATCTTTCTCAAATACAATCAACTGCATGATATATTTGAATCTCAGAATACAAATAAAAAAGTGCAAACTGCAATCTTCATTGCTTTTCATCTTCTAACGCGACTAGCGACCACGATGGGTCGTCAAAAACATAATCTTTGATTAGAATTGGACGGATTGATTTAAGATTGATTAAGATTTTCGTTCTCATCCACTAAAATTGGGGGAAATATTTTGGATGACGTCCCAAACAATTCGATGACATCGAATGTTGCCCAACAGGCGCTCCCAGCCTGTGGAGCAGTGCGCTCTGTTTTGATATCAATAAAGTTCCGTCCTTTTATTAATCTCCGTCCTGAGTGTCAAGCGTTACTATTTGATAGGACGGAGACCTCCGTTTATGCCACTCAGGGTGTTAACATACAACACACAGCTGTGGCCGAGGCTTAAGTTCACCGTGAGTTCACACGAAGAGTTCCCAGAAGTTTTATTTTTCGACACTAGGTGGGTGGTACTAAGGTGAAAACCAGGTATACTTAATGAACTGGTGGGTGTGGTCACATCAAAACATAATTTTAACACTTTCTGTACACGTTTAAAAAAATATATATTAAAAGAAAAATATTCTTCCTAATATAATCTTAATTCCTGATGATCATGTTTTAAGGGGGGGGGGGGGGGGGAAATCACGGCACTCCATCTCTCTAAGTATATGTACTTAATGACTTTCCAGCACTGGTTCGTGAAAGGTTTTCCTCTTTCCCCACAGCTATCTATGACGTGGTGGAGGAGAAGGCTGACTCTGAGCCAGACTTCCAGTACATCCCAGAGAAGGGTCCTCAGGACCCGGCCCAGCTGGACCAGCACGCCTGGAGGGACTCCATGGCCTTGCTGAAGGAGGGCCTGGCCAGTGGCGCCATACTGGCACAGTTTGACGTGAGGACTGAGAGGACACACACACACACACAACATAGGGCTGTGTCACCATTACCACATTTAAGTTGGCCATTAATTGTCATACAAATATTGTGAAATTGAAATTTGGACGCAGACACGCCCCCCCAACCCCCCCACGTACGCACGCACTCACGCACAGTCACACACACACATCTGAAAAGGCTTTGTGCCAGGCACCCCCACAAGAGAAAAAATGTGTTAAAAAAATCTAAATTATTGAAAGTTTTTCTCACATATGTGGGTCAGCAAAGACAGAAGTATTGGAAGGTGTAGTATAACTGTAAATGCCAGAGTGCCCATTTGTGTTGTCGGCATAGCTTTTAGAGAGAGAGGGAGATCCACATTCCTAGGACTTCCTGTCTTTTATCAACAACGCTTAACTACTTCCTCTTTGAGTGTCCTGCTGTGTTGTTGGTGGAGAGGAATGTAACGCATGCACACACACACACACACACACACACACACACACACACACACACACACACACACACACACACACACACACACACAGTGCTATACTTGTGAGGACATCAACATTTCAAGATGCTTTCCTGAATGGCGTTTTGAAAATGTGTTTGCCATTTTAACCACAGCACGACTTTAAATCAGGCATAACTCTAACCATAACCCCTGAACCTAAATGGTAAATGGTGCATTCAGTATATAGTGTTTTATCCACAGTGCGTTACCCCAAGGGGTCGCGACCCACGGGTTGAGCGCCCCTGTCATAGAGGAAAGGCGATTTTCTAGGACACTGCATGCATTCTCAGACATACTCCTTTCACTTTGCTCATTGGAATATCTGAGCTTAAACCACTTAAACCCCATAATATGGTTGAGCGGAGTCCCTCAGGGCTCTATGCTATAGTGCCTTTTCTGTTTTCGGCTATTGTGGGACATGCTTTAGCTGAAAATAGCCGATCGACGAGCTCACAAACAACGCGTCACAATGTTTTCAGAGAGTGCTTTCCACCCCCAATGCGGATGCTGGGGGACTGAGTGACTGTACGCACATGCATTCTCATAATACATGTGCACGCTCGCTTGTGCTTTCAAACAGAGACATCATTGGTGTTGGCGGGTTAAGACGACTCCCTCTCATGTTGCTTAAACATTCCAGTGTCGGTTTCAGTTAATCTCTTTGTTTGACTGATTCAAACTGCAGTTTGAATTTGTGAAGACTTCTTTTATAGAATCAACTGAGAGAGAGGAGATGGGGTCAAATTACAGTATTGTAATAGAGATTTTAATACTAGGGATTTATTCATTCATTCATGATTTCTGAAACTGAATCGACCAGTCAGAGCATTTATGGTCTACTTCAATCACTTGCTTTATACTTGTTTTATACATTATACCATTTGAAATACTTCTTCGTTTACTATTATAAAGCGTGATGGTACACACTGAGGTCACGGTCATGCATTTGAGAATGAATCGAGGTTTAATCCATTTGCTTTTGTGCGTTTGTTTTTTTGCCCTCACAGCAACTGTATAGGAAGAGGCCGGGGATGACCATGCTGTGTGCCAAATTACCTCAGAACGTTTCCAAAAACCGCTACCGAGACATCTCTCCATGTATGTTCACACATTTCTACTTTAACGTCCTTGTTTATCAGCCCTTTGGGCACTTAAAGCCAGATTTTTACTTACAGTAAATGTACAGTATGTGTCTCACTGCACTCCGAGTCTTGAGTATTCATGCATGCTCTCTGCAACTTGGGCTGTCACATATTTTGTTACAAAATTTGTCACACAAATAATTGTGTTTTTTGCATTGAACATTGGAACGATAATTTGCATTTCCGTTTTGCCTTTTAGGCTTCGTAATCACAAATTGCACCAGGTTGATCTGTCAAATAACTTAAATATACAAAGAAGACACTGACACATTAAATATTTTTTTCTTTAAAAAACAATTACAAAATAGCTGAAATAGTTGATCTACAAGTGCGAGTCACAAAGTGACTTTTTTTTTTAACTTGTTTTATTCTCGTATAATAATGACATGCCGGCCCAGGCCGTAGCGTAACGGTCTGGGCACCGGACTGGTAATCCAGTCGCAGTGTGCCGCGGGTTCGACTCCCGGACCCGACACGGCCTTTACTGCATGTCATCCCCCCATCTCTCTCCCGTTTCCTGTCAGCCTACTGTCTGTCCCTTCAAAAAATCAATAAAAGGCGTAAGCCGCAAAAAAATATCTTAAAAAAAATAAAATAATAATGACATGCCAAAAATAGAGACGGCGAGTTGAAAGTGGTTAAAGGGATTGTGACATTTAAAAAAAGGTTTTGGAATTGTTCTTGTTTTTTTTAGGTTTTCTAATCTCAATTGCACCCAAAAAACATGAACTTTTAACATTCAGTAGATTTTCTGTGATCTGGGGTTTTCTGGCTCAAACAGGTGCTCTGATTTGCTGGCAGTAAGTGACATCACTTACTGCTAATCCCATATATGTCAATGGGATTTGCCAGCAGATTTCACTGTTTCACTGTGTTGCCTGTTTTCATTGTAGCTCAAAAGGCCCAAAAAACCCCAAAGAAAACTTCAGACCACAGAAAATCCACTGAATGTTCAAAGTTCAGGTTTTTTGGGTGTAATTGAGGTCATAAAACCTAAAAGAAAAAAGAAAAAGAAATGAAAAAGAATGTCATAAAACCTTTAAAAATCAGGATGCATCGGCTGCATAATTGCAGATAACGATGACGTCTAAATGTAATATAACTGTGTGTATAAATGTGCTCTAGAAATCCATGCTACTGCACTCTAACTTCATCACTGTACTGCACAGGCTAAAGGCCTATTCATACTCCAGTTTTAGGTGTAGAGTTGCCAACTTTTCGGTGGTCACCTCTTCACCAAAACGGTGGTTTTGATGGCAGTGCTCATATTCCATCACCGTGCTCATATCTCCTAACCTGGGGAGAGCGGTGGTTTTCTCTTAACACAGAGAAATGGTTGTATAGTTGTCCTGACAGCTCTCTCTCTCTCTCTCTCTCTCTCTCTCTCTCTCTCTCTCTCTCTCTAGATGATGCCACACGGGTCATTCTGAAAAGCACAGATGACTACATCAATGCAAATTACATCAATGTGAGTATCCCCTTTCATCTTCCTCTCCAACTCTTCTCCCACCCACTCTCTCGCTCTCTCTCTCTCTCTGCACACCCTCACAGAATCAATAGTGGTGTCAATACGTTCAGTGCAAACTTAAATGATTCACAACAAAACGCTGAAACGGATTAACTTGAATGAACACACCCATGCGCACACACACACACCCACGCACCTAAAAGTTGTTTCGGAACTGGAACAAAAAAATTGCCGTTGGTTCTGTGAAAGGTTCCAAGAATCTAGAACGGAACCAGTTCTTGAACCAAAGTTCTTTTGGTGGAGAAGGGCCCTGAGAGTCCACAAATGGAACCAAATGGACCCTTATTATGGCACTCATTGTAATTTGCCAGTATAGTATACGAACCCCCATTTTATACAAAAATTAATGACAATAATGTTCTCTGAGACCTCAGTGTTAATTTAACTCTTGAAACAAATGGTCATGGAACATATTATAATTGAAATGGCAGAGATGTTTTGCCTGGGTTTTAGCTCTCTACACATCAGTATACGCCTGTAAGGCAAGGCAGTTGTATTTGTGTGGCACATTTCAAAAACAAGGCAATAGAGCGCCAAAGTCCTGACGTCAGTCGCTCATCCCCTGGTTCCAAGTGGTTCGTGGATGTTTTTCTCTTTGGAGAATAACATTGGGTCATCTTAAAATTGTCAGGGAGGTGTCTCTGCATCGTTTACGATAGTCAGTCAGCCATATTTGATACAGTCTGTTTCTAACTAATTCGGCAGCAGTAACATTAGTGAGTCCTCTAGGGGTGGAACGATATGGGTACCTCACAATTCGATATCTGTGGTCATATTAGGCCCTCGATAGCCTCGGTACCAGGCTTTAATTTTTGTTGGTGCAAAAATTGAAAGCCTGGAGGAACGCATTGGCCGCTCTGGTCTAAAAGTGTGAGTCAACCCTTCCGGGTGGGCGTCGCTCCAAATGATGTGACGTACGTAGCGCTGCACCAGGGGGGAGAGGAGGGGCCGGGGGTGACGGACAGATCGATGAGATCCAATCAGGGCGTGCGCAAATCTGAGCCGCGACCCGCCCCTCTAGACCAGAAACCTAACACGTTAGCTCAGGCTAGGCCCTCGATAATGATAATATCACGTATATATATATATATATATATATATATATATATATATATATATATATATATCACGGGAGGAAGTATCGCAATATGGATTTATTGGCCCTTATTTCAGCTCTAATCAGCTTCCTTTGTTGTCCTCCTATCTCTCTCTCTCTCTCTCTCTCTCTCTCTCTCTGTAGATGGAGATCCCAGCCTCCAGCCTGATAAACCGCTACATAGCGTGCCAGGGTCCTCTGCCCCAGACGTGCCCTGACTTCTGGCAGATGACGTGGGAGCAGGGCTCCTCTATGGTGGTCATGTTGACCACGCAGGTGGAGAGGGGACGGGTATGTAGTGTAGTGTGACACTCTGTGGTATAATTCAACTAAGTATATTTACTTAAGTACTGTACTAAAGTAAAATTTTTGGGTGTTACTTTATGTGAGTATTTCCAATTTCCAATACTTTTACTTCTACTCCACAACATCTCAGATCCAAATCTTGTACTTTTATTCCACTACAAGATTGGAGATTGCTATTATTATTAGAAAACATACAGTACCCACTTCAGCCCTATATACCTTTTGGAAATTTGAAAATGCGGCCAAATGCGACGCATAGTGAGCTTGTAGATCGGCTATTTTCAAAAGATTTTTGTCCACCACTGGTGACACTCACCTTAAAGCCCAAACCACAGCAATGATTCGCCATGCGACTCCTTGCGACAGATTGTTGGTTGGTGCTTTAACTGCACATTATCACACACAAGCACCGAGGTGCGCCAAGTTGCAATCTCCAGATTTTGGCAACAAGGGTTTGGTAAGGGAAAAGCCGAAAGGGAAACTACACCTTATCCCTAAATTAGTTTAGGGATAAGGGTTAAGCCGGGGTGGCGCAAGATATAGCCTTATGTGCTAAACATTGGTCTGTGTTGAAGTAAGTGTGAGAGGATGTTGTCTGGTGTCAGTCTAATGATGCTGCCTGTGTGTTTCCTGTAGGTGAAGTGCCATCAGTACTGGCCAAACCCAGACAACAGCGCCACCTATGGGGGGTTTACAGTAACGTGCCACACTGAAGAGGGCAACTCTGCCTTTCTGGTCAGGGAGATGACCCTCACGCACACAGAGGTACAACTCTCTCCTCCCTGCACGCACGTGCACACACCCGCGCGCACACCCGCGCACGCACACACACACACACACACACACACACACACACACACACACACACACACACACACACACACACACACACACATCCCGGTATCCTACATTTATTACACTCATGTGTCTTGCGTATTTGTTTTGAACACACAAACTTCCATCTACATTAAACACATTACATCATGAGAGAGAGAGAGAGAGAGAGAGAGAGCACATGCAGCCCAGAGGAGGTGTGTTGCCATGGCGACTGGTGTGGGCTGTTCTTTTTCGGGCTCTCGCTGCTGCATGCGGGCCACGTATTATTGGGATATGGTTGCCACGACAACCCAACCACCGCAACCAGCCAGTCATTCATTCTCTCTCTCACACACACACACACACACACACACACACACGAGGCAGAGGAGAAAGGAGAAAGGGAGACGAAGGCAGGCGGACAGGAGGAGATAGAACAGGAGGTTGATACACACTGATATAGGGCTCTCACGATTATGCCATTTTACCTGACCATTTCATTGTGTTCATTTTACCTGACCATTTCATTGTGTTCATCGGTCGTTGAAACACTGGAATAAAGTCCTGATGTCACTCGCTCGGATGTATGATTTCTCTCGAGAATAACCGTGGGTCGTCAATCATCAAACAATCGTCTTATAAGCATTGTAGTATATATTGTCGCGGAGGTGTATCTGTATCATTTATAACAGTCGGTCACTCATATTTGAGTCTGCTTCTAGCAGAACATTAGCGTTTTCTCGCAGTCAGTTGATTCTTCATATCCATATGAGTGAAACTGCCAGGATCATTTGTAAATTTTTGGAACACAGTTCTTATTTGATGCAAGACCGTCTCCAATTGGCTGGCTGTTTCTAGAATGTATAATAATAACGTGCATTCCGTTATAACTGCTTTATAAATAAGAGTTTATAAATAGAGATAGATATTGATAGACATGGCCGCCATGTGTCGCTTTTTATTCTTTTTTACGCAAGTTTTTAAGTTCATTCATTTCAGTTCTCCCTCACTCTCTCCTGATCCCTCTCTCTTGTGTGCACACGTGCACCTTAAAAAATATAATGAGACAAGTTGATATAAAGTGAGTTGGTATATAAATGCATTCACAATAAGTATGCATCATCAAAGGGATTAGCCTTCATTCACAAAGATGATGAGCCTCCATTATTCACGTAAAATAATGAGATTGCAGAGATGATGGATTAGCCTCCATCCATTCACAGTTCACACTGGCCAATGGTTAGCCTCCATCCATTTATTCACACAATTGCACCTCCTCTTAATATATCCATGTTTCTTTTTCTACTATATATCGTGTTCGTTATTTTGTATTAAAGTGCGAGAGAGAGAGAGAGACAGAGTGAGGGAGAGATGGAGTGAGGGAGAGGGAGAGAAAGAGAGAGGCGAATCGGAGAGGACATATACCCTCGGAGGATGGATATCCTGGCTTTTACACGCCTTTGTCACAAGTCACTTTATACCAACTTGGCATTTCTTTTTAAATGTACGCACATGCGCAAGAGAGGGCGAGAGAGAGAGAGAGAGAGGGGTACGCGCAGGAGTAGGGCCTTCGTCCTACTCCCCCCCCCCCCCCCCCCCCCCTGGTGGCCCTACTAAGGCCCTACTACCTCCCACAAAATAATAATAATAATAATAATAAAAAAGCAATACCAATATTTTCTGATATAAAACATGTATGATTATATCGGCCGATATTATTCGGGAGGCCGATAATATTGAGGACCACTAATTTATTGGATGGACACTGTGGTCAATATAGTGGATAACCACTGTGGCTATTACAGTGGCTAGTATAGTTGACTATAGATCTTTTTTAGGGACACAAGCCCCACATTCAGTTGTAATTGAAGATGACAGCGGTCGCGGCTGTGTTATCCTGAAGTCTGTGCTTCCTGACCTTTCCAAACGTATGGCTCTACAAGGAGCCAATTAGCATTCTCCTCTGCCTGTGTTGGTTGCCATGGAGCCACATGCGTTGCCATGGGGATGCGGAAGAAGAAACGTTTTTTAGAGGAACACACGAGGTTCTGAGTCACATGAAGCAGTGGTGTGTGTGTGGGGCGGGGGGGGGGGGGGGGGGGCAATTGTGAGGGGTGCTAGCCCCTCCAATACATGGCTTTTGAAGATTATGTAATTTGGCAGCCATGTCTATGGGATTTTTAATGTCTTTAAAAATGGCTGTAGCATGATCAAGTATGACAAAAAAGGGCTTGTGGTTCCGTTTTTTCATGGTCGGCCCATGAGTCCATTTTAATGAGCCTGGGTCCCACAGGGTGCTTCTCAACTTCCTAAATTTGGTTCCCAGCCTCGAGGCTAATAATAATAATGGAAGCTCTGCTCAGAGTGTGTCGGGTCATTTCTATGTGGGTACATCACTTTAATGAGCTCCATTTGTTTCCCATCCTGTGTGGTCAGAGCGAGGAGCAGCGCGAGCTGACACAGATCCAGTACCTGGCCTGGCCGGACCACGGGGTTCCCGACGACTCCACCGACTTCTTGGACTTCGTGGCTCTGGTGCGGATCAAACGGGCCGGCAGGGACCAGCCCATGGTGGTACACTGCAGGTGAGAGGGGGAGTAAATGATGATGTATACGTTGCTGTGCGCCGGTGTCGTCACATACAGAAAATATAGCAGATCTGCCGTTTCCAGGGCATTACAAGGTGCAGCAACCATGTGTACAGACTTGACACTCACTCAACACATGCGTGTGCACGCACATTCATAATTGGAGGACAGGTATGCTTACCGATAAACATAGACAGTACACATACTCATACAAATTTGCACACACACACACACACACACACACACACACACACACACACACACACACACACACACACACACACACAGAGGAATTGCATGCTCACAGTGCTCATAATGATGCACATCGTTAAAAATAGACTTACACATGCAATTATATAGGCGGACTGATACACACACACACACACACACACACACACACACACACACACACACACACACACACACAAAACTTACTGTGCCAACTTAGATGGTACTGTATGTACTATATCATCACTATCAAGACCAAAACTGTTGTTTTTCGGGATTAAAATTTTTAAACTGCAAAAGTGGCAGATCGACGAGTCCAAAATGCGCCGCTTTGCGCCGTGTTTGGGGCTTGTGGATCTGCTACTTCTGAAGCTTTTGTGTGACGCTGTAGTTTGATCAAGTTGGGCGTTCATTCACGAAACCCGAAGATAAGAGGTTTCTGCCAGACAGCGACAATACTCTCCCCGTGCTCAGACACGGCACTCAAACATGTCCTGGCAGGTATTTGGAATATGTGCGTGCATTCGAGTGTGTTCTATTGCTCAAGGACACAAGTTTTCGATGACACCAAATTCCTTCTCACCCCCAGGCGTCTTGCTGGTTATTATGTAGTTTGGCCAATTGTGTCTTTACCCCTTTTTCTCCTCGATTTTGTCGTTATGCGTGCCCCTGCCTGGGGAGAGAACTGAACTCATGCTCCCTTCAATGCATGAGGAGTGAGCAGGCTTCTTATCACCTATCGGACAGACAGACAGACAGAGGGGGGGATTCCCTGGTAGGATGTAACGTGTGGAAGGAACACGTTATTCCAACCAGTTCCTTTCCCCTCCATCAGGCGACCCGGCTGACCAGGGGAAGACAGTATAGAGACCAGGATTCCTGCATGCGTGGTGGTGGGCAGGGACCCCGTGCCACGCGAGCGCCATCCAGCCTGTATAATTTACGTGCCGCGTGTCTCTGTTTTCGCGACAGTGCGGGGATCGGTCGGACGGGCGTGTTGATCACCATGGAGACGGCGCTGTGTCTGATGGAGTGCAGTCAGCCTGTGTATCCCCTGGACATCGTCCGGACCATGAGAGACCAGAGAGCCATGATGATCCAGACACCTGTACGTATACATTACACCAGTGGTTCACAAACTTTTTCATGTCGAGGACCCCCAAATGGACACTAATTAGCCCACGGACCCCATTTTAAAAGATATGCCAGGGACCCCCATAAGAGAAGATCGGCTCTAGCAGTGATTCTCAACCCGTTCAATTTCAAGGACCCCCATGTTGACATGCATATTAGTCTACAGACCCCCATTTAATGGTTCCATTTGTACACTCTCAGAGTTACAGACCCATAAGGGTCCATTTTGGTTCCAAACTATCAGTTACAGACTCATAAGGGTCCATTTTGGTTACAAACTATCATTTAGCTGGGGACCCCCTGGAACTCCCTCAAGGACCCCTGTGGGTCCCCGGACCCCACTTTTGGAACCCGAGCCCACTTCATGGCATGGCGGTCGCTTGCCCCGAAAATAGCTGACACACAAGCTCTAGATTGGGCTGTTCTCTTTTCCACGGCGAGCGACAAACTCGCACAATGGATTATAAATCGGTGCAATACTGTTACTTTCCAGGATTTAAATTTATTTATGAGATTTCAGCCCGACAGCAACGTAATATAATATATAATATAAAATATGCATTATTGTCCTAGGCTTAACTGTGCCGTTATTTGGTCTTTCTTTCCCATCCTCTATCCTTCTCTCTCTCTCTTCACCGCCCCCCCCCCCCCACCCCCCCCTCCTTCTCCCGTCTCTCCCTCAGAGTCAGTACCGCTTTGTGTGCGAGGCCATTCTGAAAGTTTACGAAGAGGGCTTGTTCAAAGCGCTGGCGGGCGGCCTCTACCAGCAGAGAGAGTGGGAGGAGAACGCGGAGCAGCCGAGGGAGCGACTGAAAGAAGCCAAGGAGTCGGAGGAGACGGGCGGGGGAGGCGATGCACTGGACGGAGCAGGAGGTTTGGTTGACGAGGAGGATGAGGATGATGATGATGAGGAGGTAGAGGTGCTGGACGTAGGAGAAGTGGTGGAGGACGACGATGAGGAAGAGGAGCTAGAGGAGGTGGAGGAACCCAGCGTGGCTAGCGCTACCAGCGTGGCAAGCACGCACAGCGCTACCAGCGTGGCTAGCACGCACAGTGCTACCAGCGTGGCTAGCGCGCACAGCACTACCAGCGTGGCTAGCGCGCACAGCGCTACCAGCGTGCACAGCGCCACCAGCGTGGCTAGCGTGCACAGCGCTACCAGCGTAGCTAGCATGCACAGCGCCACCAGCGCTACCAGCGTGGCTAGCGCCACCAGCGTGGCTAGCGCACACAGCGCCACCAGCATGGCTAGCGCGCACAGCGCCACCCTCGAGACCAGCTTGAACCCCGACCCTGACAAACCTTGACCTTTGACCATTTGGGGTCACCAGGATGCGTGGCCAGAGGAGAGAACAAAAGCACTGTTGCACTTTATGTTGACAAAAAAACAAACAAACAAAACAGAACAAAAAAAGACAGACAAACGTGAATATCTTGAACTAATATTAAAGGGGGGGAGAGAGAGAGAGAGAGAGAGAGAGAAAAAAAACTGAAATCCAGCTGTGTTACTAGGTACCGTTAGGGGACATTGTGTGTTCAGGGTAAACAAAAAAAAGGAAAAAGAACAGACGGTAAGAATTAAAGGAAAAGATAAAACTGAGAGAATAAAAAGTTGTGGAATTGCTGTAGTGCCATAAGTATAAAGGGGAAGGGCCGCCGATATGGATGGATACAAATATTTCTTTCTTTTTTCAAAATGGTCGCCCTCCCCCTTTTATGAACGAGTCTGCAAGACGGACATGCCTTTATTTCTTTCTTTTCTTTTTTTTTTTTTACTAAATGTCCTAGCTCATAAAGAGATATATTCCTTATATTTTGTTTTCCCTCAAAAAGAGTATTTATTGTGTTTTTTTAGTTGATGTCAAACTCTGTCCACTGAACAAAACAGAAAAAAAGTTGTATGTTTGTTAGTACGAGTCTAGCTTCACGCTTCCCTGATGAAATCTTAGCTAGTACAGTAGTGTGATTCCTCCTCCTCTTTGACTTCCTGATTTGTTTTGCTTTTATTGGAGAGAAAGAGAGAAAGAAGTGGTTTAATTTATTATTCTTTAGTTTATTTCTCAGCTTTCTTGTCTGTTTCTGACCTCAGATAGTTAATAGGCAATTGGAAGCACTTTGTGTCTCATCCTGTTCAATGCTGTGGCAAGGTGGGTTCACTATAAGCTGGTGCTTTGCTTGTGAGCGCGCACACACACACACACACACACACACACACACACACACACACACTACAAAGTAGCCATCTGTTGGCTATGCACACACGCCATTTTGGGAAGAACTTCCCTACTTCCTTCAGGTGTGACCGATGATACTAATGAAGGCTCTGTTCCATTCTGGTCAAACAGTCAGGACGCTGCTATTGGCTCACTGGAAACACTGATATACCAGTGGGTCTCAAAGTGTCCTTGAGTGGGTTCCAATTGGCCCCGTACGGGTCTGTAACTCTGTACAAATACACTCTGAGTTTTGAGGGTCCTGTAAATTTAAAACCTTTGAGCACCACAGCACACTAAATGGAACAGAGCCTTAATTAGTATAATTGGCAACACCTGTGAAGGAAGTAAGAAGAGTGTGCATAGAGCGCCGAAGTCCTGACGTCACTCGCTCATCCCCTGGTTTCCCCTGGTTCACGGAAGTAATTTCTCTATGGAGAATAACATGGGGTCATCTTAAAATCGTTTCATATAAGCGTTGTGGTCCAAAAATAAACAAGCTGTCTCGGCGTTTTTTGTCAAGGAGTCTGTTTCTAGCGAAAGTTCAGTCGCAGTAACGATAGCGTTTTCTCTCAGTCAGTTGATTCTTCATATTCATATGAGTGAAGCGGCCTGGATGATTTGTTGAACAGTTATTATATGAGGCGATCTAAAATCCCCCTATGGGGATTACAATGCAAATAAAAAGTACATGAACCCGTGGATTTGCGCCCTCTACCGACATTGACGTCAGACTTTGGTGCTCTATAGAGCCCATTAAGCTGGTTAAAACCATAGATATTAAATAAATAGATGCCTCATTGGCCGCTGCAGTTCATTTGAGCCATGTGTATCGACGTGAGGGCGGACGTGCGCCGGAAGTGCAGAAGCGATGCTGCCACTCAAGTTACTACTGGCCAATCACAGCGCATATTTTCCATCATACCCGAACGTCTGCTCTGTGACGCCCGTGGAAGCTTCTGTGAAGCACTAGTCTTGCATTGCCAGACTCTTGCCTCTCGCAATAGTTGTCTGGCTACACGAGACAAGTGAAGCACCAACGTTGAAGCTTGCCATCATTTTTGCAGATACACTCCATAGCCGGAAGAGGTGTCTACCTTTCTATGTCTTTGGTTAAAACCTGCAAGGCTTGTGTCTACCAATCACCTCAGTTTGAGCCAGCAGAGCCCAGCTACCCGTGGTGCGGTGCCACGTTGCCAACAAAATAATAAAGTCCCTGCTTGAAAGACAGAGTGTTGAAGCATTTTGAACTCTCAGCATCTGCTCATTGCTAACGGAAACAAAGAAAACACATTATTCGCTGTCAACACCATGTGAAACACTCAGTATATCCTTTCCACTGAATGCCAGAACAAGAGGGCCTTGCTGTGAATAGCTATAGAGGCCCCCGGTGGACACACAGCCTTGCTGAGTTGCATCTTAAGCCATTTCGCTACGCCTCGCGACCATCGTGACTGATAAAGCTAAAAAATCTAGGGTCAGTAGTGCCATTCAGTTCTTTCTTTCCGAGTCAATCCACCCAGTTCAGAAGAGAAATCAAACCAGCAATTCTCACACGCTTAATGATAAAATATTCTTTTCAGAAATAAAAAGAATTCACTGGCAAAAGGGTGTTCCTCACTAAGTCTTTACTTTCAGGGAGAATCACCATTATGTATCGACAGTGAACTGCCCCCAACCTTGCTGAAGTGTGGAGAACCAAACTTAAAGGCGACCCCTCGCCCACCCGCCCCAACTGATAGACCCAAACTGAATATTCTTTGAACATGCTGCCTGTGCGGCCAAGTCAATGAGTCACTGGCAAAATAAATGGAGTGCTGAAATTCCTTCCAAATGAAAGGTGTCCCTCCCTCTGTTTCAAATTCTTCGACGTAAACATATTGATTGCTATTGAAACAGGTGGAGAGGATCAAGCATCGCTGCTTTTTGTAAGCCTGTTTTCACGTATTCAATTAAACTCAGCAGAAATGCAGCAATTTGTCTTCTGAGATTCAGTGGGTTGCCGTGGGGTGGGGGAGGTTATTTTCTTTAAAACAACCCCTGTAAAAGAAATAACCAGCTGTTATCTGGTTCTTTCAGTGTCTGGGCTTCTGTCGGGGTTAAAAATGTAGGGAATCCAGGCCTGCCACACAAACGGAACATCAAACCAATAATCCTTTTTTTTTCGTTGATTCTAGTGGTACATCACCATTTTAATGTTCTCACATGGAGATGATAATGTGTTTGGTACTGATGCTGATTGACTAATGATTAACTCACCTTTTTAAAGATGATTACGGTAAAGATGAGATGTTTTGTTTTGTTTTGGGGAGGGGGGGGGGGGGGGGGGGGGTTCACATACAATCCATATTGGCTAAGCTGCTGTGCTAGTCATAGTGGTAGGGAATGAGATGCTGCTTGGTATAATTACAGGTGCTCTTCTTCTCAGACCGCTTCGACACACCTCATTGACAATGCATTCTTGTGTGTGTGTGTGTGTGTGTGTGTATGTGTGTGTGCGCGTGCGCGTCTCTTTACAGTCTACCTGTATGCCCCTCCCAACCATAGCTCTCTCTCTCTCTGTCATTACTAACACAATTAGTGAGCTCTGCGATTCAAGCCTTCTTGTTGGTTACCGGTAAGTGGAATGAGTGGTTGTGAGTAGAAGTGCCATAAAGTTAACATGCCGTGAGCTTTTGTGCAGGGACCCCCATAGGAAACTATTTGTGTCAAAATGGTACAGATATATTTTGATATTTTTCAAATAAAATAGATGTACAAGCACGCACGCAAAGTATAAAATATGGTTGAAGTGATTGTGATGCCCCCCTCCCCCCTACATTGTCCTATGTGTTGCTGGAGGACACATTTCAAGTGGAAAAACATGACATGGTGCATTGCATCTTTCACTTGAAAATAAGTTGTTTTCTGCTTAAGTTGTTTTCTGCTGTCATATACGTATAAATGAGGCTCTCGGTTTTCTTTGAAACATAGACATCTGCGAAACAAATCAATCTATGCTATATGCCACCCTTTTTCCAGGTGCTGAATCATTGAGCACTGGCACACTGCTGTCTTCTGTTCTATACTTACCCTGGGGCTTCATCAGTCATCTCAGGCGAGCCCACCCATTATTTTCTTCTGTTCATCTTCTGCCCAAATGATGGATCCCACTCTGTTGGCTTCAGGACAGAAGATCCAGTATGGGCAGAAAGATGACTACACTTAACACTGCATCAAACAGCTGGACGTTCTGGTTGGGTGGGTTGTTGGTTGATTTCCGTCAACAATTAAAAACACATTGGGCCTCCTTCACAAAACCGTGTCCAATCTTGACACGATTAAATGTTTCGTTTTCGAGTTTGTCTTCCTGGGCGGTTTTGTTCATACAAAACGAACCCCATTAATTTTCCAGATTTTCGCGATTTTAGATACAAAACAAAATCCATTAATTTTCCAGATGTTCACGATTTTCCTAAACTCACATCACAAGCCATCCAGGCTTGTGGTGAATCATGACTATAAAACATTTTACTCCGTGTCAAGATACATTTGAATATTATTATATACTATATATATTTAGTATACAATTCAGTATATCTTTTTTTTTACACAGAATCAAATGTTGTATGGTCATGATTCAAGTATTTTCGGAAATCTCCATGGGGGAAAAATAAACCCCAGAAACAAAATGTTTCAGTGCCCCCATAGCTTGTCCAAAACAAGACACCTGTTCAAACTTCAGACAACCATCAATCATAACGGGTGTCTTGTTTTGGACAAGCTATGGGGGCACTGAAACATTTTGTTAGTGAGGTATGGCACAACTTTTAAGTACTGATAACTTTTCATAAAAAATATGGATATTTAAAATAAGAGGATGCATACTGTAATTGGCCTCATAGAGGTGAGGAAGTTAACCGTTGTCTTAGTACAGAGTGTAACCAGGCTTTCCTCTTCTTGCACACAACCCTAGGCTAATTCTGAAAATGCCTTCTAAATCAGTATTTCTCACTCAGATTATTATTATTTTTCCAGATTTTTGAGAGGGACCCATTAACACTTGGACTCAAAAATCGCAGATGTACAAGCTTGCGGTGCGGCATGAAGTGGCACGCTGTGAGCTTGTACATCTGCGATTTTTTAATAGCCAACGTTAAAATCTAAAATAAGACGGATGCTGTCTTCCCGGTTTTAATGGGATAATTGTGAACTATGCAAATGCTTCACACATGGCCACACATTAAATGTACAATTACGTGGGTTTCATCATTCGATACACGCATCAAGGTTTTGCAAGTTTCATGAATCTGACACTTGTATTTAACTCAGATCAAGGCTATAGTTAAACCTATAGTAGACGTTGAGTTTGTGAATGAGGCCCATTGCATCTAGCTGATGAAAACAAAACAAACAAAAGGCTAAAACACAATCAAGTCCAAAGACACCACAGACACTTCCAGTCTGTTTTGATCTACAAGCTCACAACGTGCCACTTTGTGCCGCATTGTGCCGGGCAAACATCTAATTTCTTTTTTTTGGTCTTGAGCTAAAATGCTTGGGAACCACTGCCATAGGGGCTCCTCAGAGTTACTACAGAGGGGCTGCAAATGTTTGTGTGATAGGATTTTTTTTTTTTTACATAACCATTTGAACCCTTTTTATCCCTATTCTGGAGGGAATATTCACAGAATAGCAGATCTACAATCTCACAATGCACATTGTGAGATTATAGATTAGCTATTTTCTGCTAAGAGATTTGGTGTAGGGGGCAGAAAAGAGCAGATCGACCCAAGTGCAGCACCACGGTATTGAGGGTTTATGAATGAATTTAAAAAAATAGGCTAGACATTAACATGAGTCCATATTAGAAAATATTATGTGTAAACAAACATTCATTTACACAACTGATGATAGTGCTGTCAAACAAGTCTATGAAGCTTTATATGAAAAAAATAATCTTTTACATTTTATAAAATATGTAGTGGGGGTCCTTGCTTCATCTCTCTCATCTAGGGGGTCCTTGGCCTGGAACACATTGAAGACCCTTGCTTGGTCTGTCTGTTTAGGGTGCTGATCAGCGGTGGTTTGGAGATGACCTGTAACGGAGGAGGGAAGGGTTAGCCAAGTTTGTATTTTTGTAAAGATGAAACCGTTCTAACTGGGTTGGGAAAAGGACAGCACTTTGCAGAAGACTGTGTGGCAGATAGCGCTACTGAGAAACAAACAAACAAAAAAGTAATTCTTTTTTAATTTATCGTTTTGATTTTGATTTTAAAGACACCCGTAGGGAATGAGAAAAACAAGAAAATAACTCCTAACTACACAGTGCCACTTGTTATTTTGTGTAAATAATACTAGACCATGTAAATACAATGTTGTATATGAAAAAAAACTTTAAAATAAAAGGGAAAATCATTTGTGAGTTGAAACATTTCGTTTTTCATTTTGTTATATTTTGGTTTGTCATTTTTTAATGTGACACGAATGGTGTGTATTTCAAAAATGCTATTTTGAGAAAATGTGTGTTTTATTTTAACCTTAATCCATAACAGCAAGTGTATATATAATGAAACAAAAATAATGAGAAATGTTTTACCGTATATGCCCTTGGTTGGTTAATCTCCTCTACCTGTGTCATAAAAAAACCCTTTGTCTTCAGTTGCTTGTTCTTCTGGTATCATGGTTTTACAGTGCTTTGGACATGTCTATAAGCTTGATTGTGACCAATTAAAGCTTGTCTGTCAAAGCATGAAGATGTGGCTTCAGATCACCTTGCTTTGCCATACTGTAAAAGTGAGGTCTGGCAATGGAGTGATGTACAGTGAGGAGACCGACATTAGCTTGATACTAGCTTGATGCCACACTGGATCCAAAGGCAAATCACAGAAACATTAATAATTTTGGAGGAATTACTAGACTATATGCACTGTTATGGCAGAATGAAACCACAAGCCAAGCTTTGCTGTGCCAAATTAACCAGTAGCGTGCAAAAATCATGTTATATATATATATATATATATATATATATATATATCTGCCTAACAATGGCACTGGTGGACGTTTTTTTAACTGCCCACAGCCCTCCTATGAGGCACAGGCCACAGAGTAGAAAATAATTGTTGGATTTTATCATGAACATTAGTGAGGACCAATTAAATGAAGCTATAGGTTGAAAAGTGGTCCTTTAACACTGGATTATACTTCAGTGTACAATGGTGGCGTACACAAATAGTGACAATAGGTCATGTACAAGATCTCAACATCGCACCAGGACACATTATGAGTTTGTACTGCTATCTAGTTTGTAATTGTCCATTAATAGTAACATAGATAATCTATGTATAGATTATTTAGGCCTAGATATAGCATATAGGGCTCCAACAAATTATTTAACGGGTGTAAATATGTATGATAAAACATATTTTTGAAAGTTACCTTGATGGGCTGCTAATCTATTTATGTATATCAGTTTCTAAAATGTCTGGGTTGTATTTCTTCTTGTGGTTAAATTAAACTTAGAGCTGCAGGCAACACTTCTAGTTTAACATGCTGTCCAAAAGATCTACCGGTACCCTGTCTTTCTTTTGCAAGCCTAATACATTTTAACATTTACTCTAAAGTTTCCTCTGACTTCAGCGATAATTAACATTGTATACAGCTGCCTAAACACAACACATTGGATAATACCTGAGGGAATGCTTCCAAACATTGGGCAAATTGAATGTTTTTTAATAATGAAAAACATATACAACAGTATTATAACACATATAGTATAGCCTATCATTGGTTTATCACAATCCCTGAATAAGGCAGTTTTAATTAATATGTATACAGTTGATGATCAGTCAAGTATCCCTAGTATATTGGATAAAATTTGTAAGGGTGTGATCTGGAGAAAGCTCTAAGATTTTGCCCATAAAATATACAGTACACACACACACACACACACACACACACACACACACACACACACACACACACACACACACACACACACACACACACACACACACACACACACACACAGCTATAACTGTGTCAAAGGGCGTTTTGTGTTTGGTCTTTGTCACTTTTGGTTATTTCCAAGTTTATCAGAAATATATGATGCATGCACCTGCCCATGGGTGAAATGGTAACAAGACAGCGCTGTTCCCAAACTAGCCAGAGGGTGGTGCTGTTGTAAAATGAAGGTGAAAACTATTGTTTAGTTTAGATAATAATAATAAAAAGGTTACATTTTAGACGTACACACACGCACACACACACACACACACACACACACACACACACACACACACACACACACACACACACACACACACACACACACACACACATTCATTTTTAGACATGTATGTAAGACAAATGCAAATGTATTCATAAATTCGTTGTGTTCGTTTTAGCAACTTCACCAGGCAAAGGTAGTACTTTAATATTAATCTAGCAGATTTGACAATAACCATCCAGTTGTTGTATAGTGAATGTCAGAATGTGTGGTTTCAACTTTATTATTATGATTATATTTATTTATGTTTTTATTGAAAGGGAGGGACATTTGTAGAATGTGCGTTTAGAAGTAATGTGTGAGCAATAAAGTTACGTTACACAGGCCTTTAAAAAATACTGATGAAGTTTTCCTAGGGATTTATACTGACGTCACTTCCGGAGGGGGGGAATCATCTTGCCTCCCAGTTTTTTGTTGGGAGTTGAGGTGAAAATTATCCCGCAGACAGAGAAGGAAACACAACGAATTAATTCACCATGGAACTATGAACCAAAACCAAATAGTTTACTAAAAACCTGGACGATGAAATCGGACGTAATCTCCCTGTGAATCCCTGCCAGTCTCTTGTAGGTATGTTTATCTTTGTATAAGGAGTTTACTGTGGATCTACAAGTGTCGGTCGGTCGGAGCAGCAAGTGTTGTTCCCTGAGCAGTGTTGCCAGGTGTGCTTATTATAAGCGACCTTTTGGCATTATTCTTCTGTGTAGCTTACAGTAAATATTGGTAGTTGCTTTTTTTGGCTTTGTTTCTGAAGTTTAGTTGCTTATTTGGGCTTGTTTTCTAAAGGATGGTTGCTTATTTGGGCTTGTTTTCTAAAGTGTAGTTGCTTTTTTGGGCTTGTTTTCTAAAGTGTAGTTGCTTTTTTGGGCTTTTTTCCTAAGTGTAGTTTAGTTGCTTATTTGGATACATGCACAGGGAAAATGTTTCAAAATTATTTCATATTATTTTCAATAGTTTTATTTTTATAGCAGATCTGCTATTGCCGATAACGTAAGTTTGAAAGGTCTCATCACTCATGCAATCTAGTAGTCACTTTTTGGGTCTTGTTTTCCTCGAACCGGTTGCTTGTTTCTCTCACAGAATGGCAACATTGCTCCCCATCAGCATCACAGGAGCTGCTGCTAGCCTCCAAGCTAAAGGGAGCATTTGTTTGATCACACTTTAAAGACACAATTGTATAAAACATTGGGTCCAAACAATAGTCGAAAACCCATGAATAAAAACGTTAAACGGTCAATTCAATACACGACACACAAACGACAACCCTACATATAATGTACCTCTAGTAGTAGTACTAGGAAACGTTCCCGTGCAGGTGCAGCATAACGTGCGCATTCATACTTATTAACTAAGCTGTTGCTTTTTACTGCACTGCTGCTCAACCATCCAGTTCTATTCTGCAACAACTTAACAACGTCTACGGTATATTACATACGTTTTAATTCTTCACCCCCTCATCCTATATACTAAAAGCTAAGTTTCATACGGGTTGTAAACGTTATTGGCTATTGTTCACGAAGCAGTATACATCTAAAGCGATGTATTAACAGCCTATAAATCCAACATATGGCAGCGTTTGTCGCTTGCTAACAGCCCCCTAGACTGTAGTATTACACAAGAATGGATGGAATGCTAGATACATTGTAATGAAGACAGGAGGGTACATAGCCCTCCAAGCAGAACCCAATGGTACTGAAGTTTCTGACTTTTTGACGACACAGACCATTGGGTCCTGTTCCAGCAGTATCCTGCCACCTGGTACGGTACTTACATAAAACATAAACAACGTGGATAACGCCTGTCTGCGCTCATTTTTTCGTGTGAGGGCTTCTGAATATGTGAAGTATAAGTACCCATACATGCCGCTGCGAATATCTCCTTTGTTTGACCGATTTGGTCGCTTTGATTCTTCTCTTCCTTCCTTGTTTATTGACACCTCATTGTACCGCCTATCTGGCTAGCTAGTGGCGCTATAGCTATGACAGAGCAGATCAGAGGCAGGGACGTAGCCGCACAAGCCAACCGCACACCGGGAGGCGGTACAATAAACGGTAAACAAACAAGAAGAAATAAAGCGACCAAATCGGTCAAACAAAGATAAAAAATACGGCTTCCGCGCCACAGGAGATATTCGCAGCGGTACTTATAGTTCACAAATTCAGAATAACTTAAACTAAAAAAGGCCGTCAAACGCCGCAGATACGATATTAGAGAGAATATTTATGACTGCGTTCCAGAATTCCCATACGAAAATATAGTTATGAGCAGGGACCCTACATAAAACTTATCCAAATTTCAGAAAAGCTTTATGGAGGGTCCCGAAAGGGGCTAGAGGGTACATAAGCTAGGTGAACGTGAACATGTTAGTGAGGCGTAATAATGGTACTAGAAAGTTATAATAACAGTTTATTTTCCCCAACATTGGAACCTTTCTTTGCTTATTTTGTTTTAAGTTTAATTTCACCCAAAATTGAAAAATAAACAATTTAAAATAAAAAGTGTGAGGTGAGGTTGACTGTAGTCGAGTTAAACTTGTTGCACTTGCTTGCTAATACTACAGTTATTTTCGAACACATAAATTAATCTCCTATACATTCACACATCATCTTGATAGTTTGTAGACAGCAGTTATTCATTTACTCCACCATTGGCACCCTCTCCATGCGTGTGTCTCGCACGCATGCACAGTTTGCACACACACACACACATTTTCAATTTTCATTGATATGTTTATTCAGGAGGGACAATATTGATTGGTCACACTCTCACACGTGAACAGCAGCATTGTGCAGTAACATATCTAAAAGGATAACACGCCGAACCGATCTACAAGCTCATAGCATGGCACAAAGTGACATACACTAGTCCTTACCTGTTCAAAATGCCACAGACGAAAAACACAAAAAGTCCACACTATTGATCCATAATGTATAAAAATAACAATTTCGTTTCAGTCCAAATGAAATTTGGACTGATGTTTTTCGTCTGTGGTACTCTAATGATGTACATTGTACAGTGTGGGTAATGTGATTTAATAGATCATATTATCGATCTACCCATTAGAAGTTAAATGAATTCAGTAACAAATTTAATTAACACTGTTAAATATGTTTAATTGAAAAAAGGGCTTTGTTAAGACCTCCATAATGTAATGAACAATGTCTGTGTGGAGAGGCGTTGCTGCAGGCAGCGAGGAGTAGCGACAGTGTTTCGTACAGACATTCATTCAGACAGACAGATGGACATTATATGCTAGCTATATGCAAACATGTTTGCGCACACACAAACCTACTCTATGTATTTTCACACCTGCTTTCTCTCTCTCTCCCACAGGTACAGTAGCGTGACCCGACCCCCACCACCTTCCCCCTTGTCCCTCGTTCCTCCAGCGCCTCCTCCACCATGCTGAGTTTCCTGCGCAGGACGCTGGGACGGCGCTCCATCAGGAAGCATGCAGAGAAGGCGCGCCTGCGCGAGGCCCAGCGAGCCACCACCCACATCCCCGCCGCCGGCGACGCCATCTCCGTCATCACCTGCCGTGTGTCCCTGCTGGACGGCACGGACGTCAGCGTGGACCTGCCGGTAAGAGAGTCCAAAAGGAGACGAAAAAAAAAACACCGCTTTGATTTGAGACCGTGAGAACTTATTCCCTAGCCTGGCTCTAGCCCTGATAAAAAAAAAAAAGTCCTGGCGATTCAGGTCTGGTCTACGGCGGTATCAGTCTCGAAATTCTGATTGGCCATCAGCCCTGTCACTCGACATATTTTACCGCTTCTGTTTACATGCTAGTAGTGCTCTGTTGACTGTTTGGTTAGCAACCGGTTTAGCCAGAGCTATCTAATAGAAGAGTTGTGATATTGAGGGGGCAGAAAACAGCACCGTCACGTGGTTAATTTACTCACGCGAGCCCTTAGACCCCAATGCATTCCGTAAACTTCCGGTTGTCCCTATTTGAAGCCTTCAAATAGGGACAAACCAATAGAAGTCTATGTAGAAGAGACGCCATTGTACTGGCCCCATGAAGTGAATGGCGTTTGCGTAACTCTGTCTATACTCTATGGCTCTGGCCATAGCCACATGATTGACAACGATGTCATCTGCTATCCTACTATTCTGATTGATTGATATGAACCAATCGCCGAAGACTGCCACTTTGACAACGGCCATTCCAGAAACCTCTGCTGTGGGGAGGGCTTTCAGTCTGAATAATGAAGTGAAGCAAACTGAGTATCAGGCTACGTATTCCCAGCAAAATCAAACAAAGAAAATGAGAGGGACATCTTGGTTCTTCAGTTTTTGAGTGGTGCCTAACAGCTCCAATGAACGGCTATATGTGTCTGGGTATGACCTAAAGTGGCACTGTTGAGCACTGTTGAGCAGCCTAAAGGGCTACAGTACAGCTGTTGAGCTTCACACTCACCACTATAACTATAGCACAGTACTCCCTTCCCCCCCCCCCCCCCCCCCCCCCACACACACACACACACACGCACACTCCCTGCACCGCTCAGTTCCACACGGGTGTGTTTCTTTTTTGAGGGCCGCTAGTCCCTCCTATGCCCAGCTTTCCGGGTTTGTGTGAACACAAACACTGGCTTGTGATTGGCTGATTTGATTGGCTGTACATATTGAAGATAAAAGTGAGGGCAGGAAAGTGAACTGAAGACGGCAAAAGTGATTGGCCGGAATGACATTTGTGATGATTTGGTGGGCTGAGCACTGAATGTGAACAGATGTATGATGATAAGAGTGCCCCTCACTTCATTTTCTGGTTTGATTCAAGTTATGATGTGTCTGAGTACCCTGTGGCTCATACAAGTGGGGCATTGGTGGGAGCTGGTTTGTCAGTAGTTATCCAAATCTGGAAACCCATTCAGTATTGCGTTTTTGCCTGGGGGCTTGTGTAGAAGCAGAAACTTTTTTTGGTCCTCCCCTTTCGTAGTCCACTTTCTCCAGGCTGCTTCTGTTTGTTCCTACTAACAACAACAGTACGCACGTACAGATTCTGCTGTTGGCTGAATCTGTTGCTCTCAAAGTTTTCCGTGCCAAGGGGGGTTGGGGGGTTTTGTGCCAGGGACCCCCAGAAGAGATGGTTTGTGTTAAAAGTAATTTAAAGGGATTAAAAAGTTTCCAAACATTTTCGAATTTTTTCTCCCAAAAATCTAAAAAGCAGATGCAGCTACAACCTCACAGCGTGGCACAAAATTACATTCTGTGAGTTTGTAGATCTGCTATTCTTGAATAGCTACCGTATAAATGCATAAAGTTGTTAAAATGTTTGTGATAACTACTTTCACTACTTTTCCAGGGGGAACCCTACCCCCCCAACAACCCCTGGGGGTACTCGGACCCCACTTATTAGATAATCACTGGTCTACATTACAGTACGTCTGTTTAAGAATGAGCCATTGTTTTTTTAAGATCTCAGACTCGGATTCCATCTGGTTTGGTACTAAATTAGTGGAAATGGCTGGAGAGGTTTGGGAATGTAACCTCTTGTCCTTACCTATCAA
Source organism: Protomyctophum parallelum (assembly GCF_964188405.1). Taxonomy (NCBI): domain Eukaryota; kingdom Metazoa; phylum Chordata; class Actinopteri; order Myctophiformes; family Myctophidae; genus Protomyctophum; species Protomyctophum parallelum. The sequence goes on along the minus strand of NC_139707.1, from coordinate 25,038,893 downwards.
CGTTTGTATATCAAGGATACCAAAACAAGGCACGGGTGGGCTAACAATGTCACAACGTGGCAACCATCCACTGAGTTGTAATGTTTGAACACAGTTACCGTTAGCTGTTTATTACAGTTTGGGCTGCATTTTTCTCCTGACTGTCTGCTGGTTCCTGTCAGTTGGGCTTAACCCATTAGAGCATCTGTAGGGGCGCTAGCCCCTCCAATGCATGTCTTTTGAAGATTTTGTCATATTGCAGCATGTTCTTTTTAGAGCACTTCTGATGTAAATCGTTTGCCAACCAAGTCTATGGACTTTGAGGATATTACAATGTTAGTTTAGATCACTTTAGAGAGCTATAAGCATCAATTAGGGCACTAATTAATGACATAAGACGCCATGTGGCCGATATAAAGATACAGATAAGTGTTTTTTTATTTTAAAAACTTTAACCACTATGTTATACAAAATAGTGTGTAACATAAGCCCTGTTCAGTTCAGACATATTCAAGATTTGCAGGCGTTGCGTCTGCATATTTGATTTTGAAACCTACAACATAGCAGGCAAAGTCTTTGCGGAAAGCGAGTGTGGATACCGTGATGATATTGCTTGGCTACCTTATGTTCCCACAGGGACCCTTAGGTCCTCTGACCAGCTTCTCCTGGTGGTGCCTAAAACCAGGCTGAAGCTCAGAGGGAGCCGGGCTTTTGCAGTGGCAGCTCCCAAGCTCTGGAATGAGCTGCCTCTGCACATAAGACAAGCCCCCACCCTTCAGGTTTTTAAATCACACCTCAAGACGTATCTTTATTCTTTGGCATTTCCAAGCATAGTATGAGCTGTTTCTGATGTTAAAAGTGAAAGTTGAATGTTGTTTGTTTTTAAATTAAGTTGTGATTTTTTATTATTTTATTGTAAAGCACTTTGGTACAACTTTGTTGTTATTTAAATGTGCTATATAAATAAAGATGGTATGGTATGGTATCGTATGGTATGAATCTGGCAGCTATGGGATACAATAATTCAGGTGATAAAGACAGTCGGGTTATGTTTTTAAATGTTTCATTCTTTCTATTACAATGCATCGTTCTCTGCTTCTCTCTCTCTCTCTCTCTCTCTCGCAATACAGAAGTGTGTGTGTGTGTGTGTGTGTGTGTGTGGACGAGTGCTGTTGATCAGCCGTAATTCCATGATCCTCTGCGAATGCCACCTGATCACATGACTGTGACCGTCACGTGACCTGATTGTCACACTGTCCAGTCAACAGAGTGTCGTCATGGTTACACCCGTCCCCCTCTTCCTCCTTTCATGTTGTTTGTCTCCTTTATCTCCTCTGCTTGGTCTTTCCTCACTTATGTACAGCATATCTATTGTATGTGTATGTGCATTTTTTCTTTCACATTTTTTCAATATTAGCAGATATATGTGCACATGATATAAGTAACATATAGCTGGATGAAGTGGTTAAAATGATGGTGATTCTACAGTACATTAACTATTTTTGCTGGGGGACCCCTGGAATCCCACCCAAGGACTCGTATGTCTCTATGTATGTATAGTTACCGCTGGGTCCTACAGTATTTATCTTCTCTCTCTCTCTCTCTACTAGAAAATAATCGACCCACCTTTACATAGTATTGTGTGTGTGTGTCTATCAAAGATATGGCTGGTTTTGGAATTCAACTGGCATTCCGGCTGTCAAGCGTGCCTCATTCCAGTGAGCCAGTTTGCTGCTGGTATTTTACCATTCTCTTGTTCTAAATCTAACATTCTTTGAGGCAGAAACCTCTATGCTGCATGCTGCGCAGCGAAAATAGCCTATCTATTGTACAAGCTCTTGATGCGTCGCAGACTAAGCTACTTTCGGTTATTATTTAGCATTAGCATTTGAAGTGGTCAAACTAGCAATATGTTCAGATAAGCATCTTCCGTAAAACCCTAATGATCTTGGATATGTCATAAAAGCAAAGGTTTAATGCCTCAGTCAGTGATTTCTTCACCTGGTTGGCAGTATGTAACAGCATGATGACTAGTAAAAACATTTTACATTTTACATAATATTGTGTTCATTGTTTAGGAAACAGAGCTACCGTAGTGTGGGGGAGGTTTCACAAATCCCATTTATTTTACTTTAATCCATACTATCGCCATATTTTAACTTGTTTGTGTTCATAATTTAACACCCTACGTGATCATACTACAGCGTCACACAAAAGCCTCAAAAGTAGCAGATCTGCGAACGCAGTGCAAGACGCAGTGCAAAGCAATGTGTTCTGAGCTTATACATTTGCTGCCTCTAAATTTGAATCCTGAAACGTAACAGTTTTGGACATAATGGTTTACACCACCTGACAGTATATCAACAAATAAAATAAAAAACTGCAGTTTTTGCAAAATCGATGATTGCCCAGCATAAGCACAGCTAAGCCTTGCCACCATTCACTCCCCATTGTAATGACCCGCCGTTTCAGTTTCTGGGTTATCAGTGAGCGCATACCCCTTAGCTCTCGCCAGAAAGGGTTACATGTTCAGAGCGATGCGAGACAAAGTCACAAATGATTTACGATCATCGGGATGCACGTCGGCTAACCAGGGACAGCGCTCGAAGCTTTAGAGATACAGGGCTTTGAAAATCTTGCTTGGATTTAAATGGAGCTGGATGTAAAAGAATCCCATAGCTGGTGGGGACGGAGGAGCTCCATAGCAACCGAAGCAATGCTAGAAGGTAAAGGTCCCCGCATTCATATATGGATTATACCGGGAGGGTATGAACATGTTTGTGGATGGCTGATGCTGTACCCTAGCCTAGGGGGTATACGATTATAATCGTAGATAGCACAGAAATAATTAACTGCACTCTGCACAAACCCACAGAAAAGGTTTTTCTTATTTTTTTGCATTGGTTTATTTTCTAGATTACAGTAGAGTACTGTATGTCTAAAAAAGAATTAAACGCCCAAGAAGCATACAATTCAGTTTGTCTACACTCTCCAGTCTTTGAGGCCGTTCCAGGCATAAGACATGTTAGACTGGAAACGTTTTAATACACATATTCTCTTCTGGCAGTCCCTGGCACAAACCATTTTTAGATTGTGGTCCATGACCAAATACATATCGATTGACTCTATGCATACATGCCATTTTGGAAAGAACTTGGGGCCCTTCCTTGAAGTTCCTTCACAGGTGTTACCTTACCGATGATACTAATGAAGGCTCTGTTCCATTCTGGTCAAACAGAGTCAGGGTGCTGAGTGTGCATGACACAGTGTTGGCTCACCCTGAAACACTGCTACACCAGTGGGTCTCAAAGTGTCCTTGATTGGGTTCCAAATGGCCCCGTACGGGTTCCATTTGTTCGCTATTTTCAGAACATAAAATTACTTGTCTTTTAGTTCTACTGAATCTCTTCTCCACTAGTCACTACTTAACATTTTAGTCTAGTTTATATTTGTCGAAGTAATCGTCAATATATTTAGTCATAGTTTTATCATAGCTTAGTTTTAGTTAGTGAAAACAACACGGATCACTGCTCAGCATTGAATGGAGCCTGCTGCACCTCCAGATAGACCTGGGTTGTTTGTTGTTACTCAGTACTCCTTCCATTGGAATGTTATCAGCTCTGACTTCTCCCTCTCCGTCTCACTCCCTTCACTTGCTCTCTTTCACTTTAGTCATGCTCGCCGTTTACCTAAAAAGAGCTTTTGTCTTTGGGGGGGTGGGGGGAGGGGGTGGCTGGGGGGAGGCAGCCATCAAACATGTTTAAGGTTCCGTTTATAGCAGCGTTAGACATTATCACTGGAATTTATAGGCTTGTTTTCACTAGGTTCTTCTCGCTGTGGCGGTGAATTTATTGTGTCCCATTATGCCCATGGTGTTAATTGATGTACGCATACTGGCCGCCTTGAGGTCTGTGGTGTTTTTACACTGCCTTCTTCCAGCACACTGAAAATGCTTTGTTTGGATGCATAAATGTGTTTATTTTTTTATATATTTTTATTAGCTTGTCGTATCTTTTGGTTACGTTTTGGTTAAGTTTATATATTTTAATGTCTGGCCTTCACTTGGCCCCTGACCTTACTTACTGGAGAGCGTTTTTTTTGTTTTACAACCTGTCATTCCACCGTGAAACCCACCCACGTAGCCTAATGATGTCTTCAGTAAGACAGCAGAGAGACCAACCTCTGACTTGGTAATGTTGCTCTGTGTTTTCAATGCTCTTCTTTTAGTAATGATTACATGTAGGTTTATGTCGGCTATCTCTGCCACAGCCAAGAAACTAATGGAGAGGAAATCAGGTGACATTACCTCATTTGGACAACAGTCTGTTTCGCTTAGTGACAATATAGCCAATGCACAAGCTCACAACGTGTAGAAAAAAACATGCACATTGTGAATAGCTTGCAGCTATTTTTGATTAATAATTTAATAAAAATCCAGATAGCAGTCAAATGTACCGTGTTTCTTCCTCATCACGTCAGCAATGCAAACTAAAAACAGCGATTAGGGAAGCAGCTTTGTGCCTAATTAGTACAAATTAGTACAACTAATTAGATGCCTTGTTGTTTTTGCCCGCCCCTTGGTCTTGGGGACCTCAGGTGTGTGTGTGCGTGCGCATGCGTGCGTGCGTGCGTGCTAAAATTAAACCGAAAGGAATGGCAGGCCTAATATTACAGTATCTATGCATTTTGGCTATGTGCAATAATGCACAATAAATACCGGTAAACTCTATATATATATATATATATATATATATATATATATATATTAGGGATGCACCGAAAGGGAAATTCTTGGCCGAAACCGAATACCGAATATAGGAAACAGTTGGCCGAAAACCGAATACCGAATAGCCGAATACATATTTGTTGTAAAGCTACCTGATTATGGCAAAAGACATGATTTTGGCAAAACCTAACTTAAATAATAAACACTTATGGGTCCATTAAAAAACATATAATTAATTGGAGGCTTTGTGATTAATTAATCTCAATTAATCACATTTGAATCGCATATCAATAGGCCTATTTGACCTGAGCAGTGAGCTTTTCTTTCTACATAAGCATAGGCAATAAAACAAGTAGTAATAATAATAGTGATAATAATATTATTTATATAAAGCTTCTCTGAGTACTTAGACACTTTTCAAGGAGAACATGAGAAAACAAATAAAAACAACTTTATTAGAGAAAAACTAAGACTATGGAATAAAATAAATTAAAGTGGAATGAGATAGCAATATTCCAGAGGTGGGTTTGAATTTATAGGTGGTGGCATGTCTCTGAGTTTTGGGAAGTGCATCGTTTTGACAGGTCTGCCTGCTAGTGAAACCCTTCATGACCATTAAACATGGGCAGACGCAACGATACAGTATCATTGTGTGAGGTGTTACCGTGTTGGGGAACGGATGGAAAGTACTGTTAAAACTAACGTTAGCTCCCATGCTATTGCTAGCTATAGCTTCCCTCGTCAACACCACCCGTCCACAGATCGGGTGGAAGAGCTGCTGATATCACGTTGCTTGTGCATGGGAAATAAGATTTAAAAGGCTATGGAAGCTTGGATGAAAGCACAGATGTATGCAATAAAGTTGTGTCGGATCTGCCTGTGCATTGAAGCATTCCGTGACTGCTGCCCGTGTGTTGTGTTGTGTTGTGACTGCTGCGCTGATGCAAGAGCGCCATAAGCATGCGCCCTTCCTGCGCTGAAAGTAGCAGATCTACAAGCTATCTACCCGTCGCAATGCACAGCGCGTTGGGCTTGTACATCTGTGTTTTTCCCGCAGTTTAGTTCGATTCACAACTTTAGGACCACTACTACTATTCGGTGATATTTTTCGGCTTATTTGAGCCGAAACCGAATAGGCCGAAAATACATTTTTAGCCATTTTCGGCCGAATATTTTCGGTGGCCGAATTTTCGGTGCATCCCTAATATATATATATATATATATACTAGAATTTCGCGGCCGCTCATCCCAGAGTTACTTTGCCGCGGCACTATGGGAAGAAGGAAATTGTGGGAGTTGACTCCACATGTAGTAACGGATGGGTTATTAGTTATTATTATGTGTCCTTATTAGTGTAGTGTAGTGTAGTCAACACGTTATGGCTCATACACACTGCCCGGTATTTGCTCCGATTATGCTGTCGGGGAGAATTTTTGGCGCTGGCCGACAAAACCCCTGATCTGACGTTACTGGTAGATCGTGATCTACCTTTTGGGCACCGCTTAACTCAACCTTTTTTGTCCCAGGGCACACTTTTCATAGCCTAAAAATCTCGGGGCACACCTAGATATACGGTTTGTGTACACTGTATATATACCGGTGTGTATATATAGTAAATATATATACTATATATATATATATATATATATATATATATATATATATATAGAATATTAGTGGTCCATGACATGAAAATGTTTGAGAACCACTGCTGTAAAACAACATTGGACAATGATGTTTGACAGTCAGCAATATTGTTGCTTATTCTAGATTTATTTTCTGACTTGATCTGGCCTGTTAACATTTTCATAGACCTGGTTGTTTGTTTCCCTCTCAGTCAATATGGCAACCCTGGTCAATGCCGTGTTGACTGTTCTGACCTATATTTTAAATGCAGAGATTTAGAAGGAATAAGCAAAATGGTGAGGTGACTATAGGTAAGGTTTCTCTGCGGAGTGCAGAGATCCATAGGGGAGATCACGTTACAGCAGCCAAAGAGGGAGGGTCTGAGAGCTTTATGGGCACATCTTTTCATTGGCTAGTGGCACATCTTTTCATTGGCTATGCGCACATCTTTTCATTGGCTATGTGCACATCTTTTTCGCACGTGACAACTTTAGACTTGTTAATATAGATATATATATATATATATATATAGACTGACTGACTGGGCGGGCGTTGGGGGATGCGTCAGCTAGGTCAGGAGGTAATAGGGGGAGCATGGCCAAAACAGTTTGGGAACCGCTGGACTAGAGCAAAGCATGAACCCAGTGGCAGACTAGGACCTCTGAAGCACAAAGAGATGATGAGGTGTTCTGGGATTCACTGCATGGCTTTAGGCTTTTAAAGCCTCATGCTTCTACTATCTCTGTCTCCAACACACTTATCATATCAACACATATAGATAGGCTAAGTCTTTGGGAGGAACGGATAAGGTGTGTGTCATTCCCACCCCCATCTTGTCTCTGACTCTGAACTGTTGAGTACAGACAGAGCGATTGTTAAATCTTAACAGTTTTCAGAAAACCTTATGTTGCTATGTATAATCAGTGGTGCTCAAACTCTTTCATGTCAAGGACCTTCCAAAATGATATGTATAATATTTGGCTGCCGACCCCCATAAAAAAGCAGAGGGTTGTAGCTTGTACATTGGGGTTAAATAGCCCTAACGTTCCACTATTTAAGGCTCCATAATGGCAGCGTCTTGTGAAAGATGTTCAAGTGGTTGTAAATAATTGGACTAGAAAATGGAACTGAATGAAGCTCCTTGACATGTTTTACTGGGCTTGTGTGTGCGTGTGTGTGACCACCCAAGGTTGGTTCCTAGGGAGACCTCAGTGAGTCAGTAGCCATGCTAATGCAAATACACACACACACGCACACGCACACAGACACACGCACACACACACACACACGCGTGCATAGCCTTGTGATTCACTTACTCTAACGTCTAAAATATCCGTCTGTCTTGGGAGTATGGGAGCATAAAAAGGCAGTCATACAGGAGTTGTGGCCACAGAATGAGCCTCGTATCTGATGATGAATAACTGAGATGGTTCATTTAAAGGCCTTGTTGTTGTATGAATCACCTTGTTGTCGTCTGTTTGCTGAATCACAAGAACAAGACTCTTCTCTTTGTGATTCTCAAAGTGGGGTTTGGGGAGCCTGTGAGGTCCTCCTTGGACACACACACACACACACACACACACACACACACACACACACACACACACACACACACACACACACACACACACACACACACAGTTGTGTTGTGCACCTCATATGTCCGAAACTGTTACTTTTCAGCATTTAATTTTTTTAATAAAAATGCAAAATGTGGCAGGTCAACAGAGCGTGTCACTTTGTGTCGTGCTGCTTTTTACATAAATCTTCTCTTCTGGGGGGCGGGTCCCTGACAAAACACATTTTCAGATGGGGGTCCACGGGTGGCCAAATATCAATTTGTGGGTCCTTGGCACGAAAAGGTTTGAGAACTACTAGAGTGCCTCTGTGTCATGTGTAGACATTTTTTTTTCTTTTTTTAAGATATTTTTTTTGCGGCTTACGCCTTTTATTGATTTTTGAAGGGACAGACAGTAGGCTGACAGGAAACGGGAGAGAGATGGGGGGATGACATGCAGTAAAGGCCGTGTCGGGTCCGGGAGTCGAACCCGCGGCACACTGCGACTGGATTACCAGTCCGGTGCCCAGACCGTTACGCTACGGCCTGGGCCATGTGTAGACATTTTGACTGGCCCTCGCTCAGGCTTCATCCACACCTACATAAACGTAGCTTTTTCGTTTTCGTTTTTTTAAATCTCTCTGTCCATACGACACGTTTTTTTTAATCTCTCTGTCCATATGACCAATGGCAAGACCCATGCAAAACTCCGTTTACATTGTCCACACAGGGAACACACAGGCGGAGTTTAAAAAAAAATACACTGTAGCAGGAGTTTTCCAAAAGATGCGTTTATATGGATCAAAAACGCGTTTGCATGTGGGCGACCCCCCCCAAAACGCATATAAAAACCTACGTTTATCCGTTTACCCGGATACGTGTGGACAAGGCCTCAGTCTCCCACTCCCTGTTGAACAGGCTCCCTGTCCTACCCAGCTGGCAGGTTGGACAGTATCTGTTCTCAACCTGTGGGTTCGGTCGGGAGTCCTAAGAACAAGGGGGGTTTTTATGTGGACCATAAAACAAATGAGTTTTCTGAGTTCTCTCACTCGACAGTAAACAAACCAACATACAGTGCAAGTGTATTACAATCGTATAGTGACAATTTAAAGGCCGATTCTAAAAATGCATTCTGAATCCTGACTTACAAAAATGACATGTTATGTTGTTATGTTGGGGGGGGTCGTGGTTAGAATGGTTTGAGAACCAATGTGTTACAAGACAACATGGTACAGTAGAACTAGCCAGTGCAGACTTTATTCTATGGTACAGTATAACCAACTCTCTCAGCTAAAACGACCAGCAGATTACCTGAATATCCCGAGTAACACTAAGACAGACGGAGCAGGTTGTCTTGGTGGGGGTGAGGCTGCAAACCCTCTGGTGAATAATTCTACACACACACACACACACACACACACACACACACACACACACACACAATGACCCCTTTGTATGCTCCCTCCCAGGCTACTGTAGGGCTGTAGGATGCTTTGTCAGCTGCGCCAACTAGCATGGGGCCTGCTACCCGTGTGTGTACCATCCACTCATCTATCACTGTTGCCCTCTGCAGAGTTTAGGTGGAAGAGTAGTCAGCAGGGAAGTGTCTGTGTGTAGAACCCAGGGGGGTCCTCAAAAAGTAATATAGTGTCACAATAATTTTAACCACTTTATCCGTTTATTCGTTGGCTATTCTTTTTCTTTCTTTTTTGTCGGTCGGTTGGTCTGGTCTGGTCTGTCCCTCCAAAATGTTCATGAAATTGTATTTTATTATTATTATTATTAAGATAAAAGGTATTGTGTATATACAGTAGGGTCAATTACTTGCATGAGAGGTGGTGGACCCAGACGTAAAATGTTCAATAGCACTGATTCAGGCAAACAAATACAAAAAAACAGGTGGATTTCTCCCGACAGCAACAAATTATATATATTTCAACGCGCGGGTCCTTGACAGGCAAAAGTTTGAGAACCACTTGTGTAGATGCGCCTGCAACAGAGAAAAGCATATGTTTGTAATTGTGTCCCATTGTGGTGATGCGTTGCACAGACAAGGAGGTGTAGTGAAGACATCTGTAGAGACTGAGGAGGGAAGAAGGCAGCATTAGATCTTAGTTAACCACTTGTCCTGCCGTGTAGTGCCAGATGGTCACATGACCAGACAGATGGTCACGTGACCCGGACAGCCACCACTAGACTTCTCTCTGCGCTCGGCTGCTGCCGTTGTCTGGGGCACTTCAACCCCTGTTACCACGGCAACCCCCTGCCGCTGTGCTTGGCACTGGGGCCTTTTGGATGAGAGAGAGAGAGAGAGAGAGAGAGAGAGAGAGATCCAAGCGGAGACTGGTACAGCAGTTTCCCCCACAGAGGAAACGCCCTGTCAAACTTGAATCACTTCAAGACTTTCTCCTCCTGTCAACCTCCTAACTACATATTTAACTTGTTTTGTTTTCATCATTCCACAGTGTCACACAAAGGCATCAAAAGCTAGAAACGCTTGTAGATCTGCTACTTTGCATTGTTTTATTCTTTGTATTTGAATCCTGAAAAGTAACAGTTTGAACATGATGTCTCCACCCGACAGAGAGGATACGTACCGTTACAGTTACACCCTAAACATGAGGTTTCCACCCGACAGAGAGGATACCTACCATTACAGTTACACCCTAAACATGAGGTTTCCACTAACGTACTGTTACAGTTACACCCTAAACATGAGGTTTCCACTAACGTACTGTTACAGTTACACCCTAAACATGAGGTTTCCACTAACGTACCGTTACAGTTACACCCTAAACATGAGGTTTCCACTAACATACTATTAGTTACACCCTAAACATGAGGTTTCCACTAATGTACCGTTACAGCTCATATCGCGCCACCGAGTGGCGCGATACGAGCTTGTAGGTCTGCTATTTTTGAAAAATCGAAGAGCGACTGACATTTTTAGAATCTGATCTCAGGTCAGAATGGGTTCATCAGACCAGTGTGTGTCCGGCGGAAACCTCGTATGAATCTGATCTCAGGTCAGAATGGGTTAATAATAATAAACTGTATTTGTATAGCACCTTTCATACATAAATGCAGCTCAAAGTGCTTCACAGGGCAGGACACAAAAATAAAATACAATAAAACACAAGTATTTAAAATGAACAATGGCAGAGAACAAAATTGAATATAAGAACATAAAATAAATAAAAACAAATAAAAACACCACATGCAGCAAATCAGTCAGGGCAGGGTAGGAACGTGCATAGTAAAACTCAACTAAAAGCAAGGGTGAAGAGGTGAGTCTTGAGTTGAGATTAAAAAATGTCTACAGAGGGTGCGTGTCTGAGCTCGAATGGAAGTTTATTCCAGGCTGTTGGGCCGTAGAAGCAAAAAGCTGCCTCACCATATTTTCTTGTACACATTCTTTTAGGCACTTCAAGTAGGCCAGCATTGGAGGACCTGAGGGGGCGGTTAGGGATATATCTAGGTAGACAGTCACGGAGGTACGGAGGTGCGAGACCATTGAGAGCTTTATAGACAAGTAACAGAATTGACTTGTTTTCAATCCTAAAAACAACCGGAAGCCAGTGCAGTGATGCCAAAACTGGAGTAATATGTTCTCTCATCTTAGTTAAAACTCTAGCTGCTGCATTTTGGATAAGTTGTAATCTGTCAGTCGTTTTCTTAGGCAGTCCTGAAAAGAGTGCATTGCAGTAGTCAAGCCGAGAAAAAACAAAGGCGTGGATTAGCGTTCTTGCATCGTCCAAGGACAAATAGGCTCTGATTCGTGCAATATTTCTAAGGTGAAAAAAGGCAATCTTGGTAACATGATTAATGTGTGAATTAAAATTCAATTCAGAATCAATAACCCCCAGGTTCTTTACTGTACTGTTACTTTCTACAGTCAGGTTGCCAAGTCGTTCAGGTATACCCGCCCCACCACTGTGGAGTCTAGGGTTGTGACCCTACCCTGAAGCTGGGGTTGGCCGGTGTGATTTGTGTGAGCTGCGGTCGTTCGTAAATAAGGCACACTGAACGCACTCTGTGACGTCACCGCCCACCACACTCAACAAACTGACCACATTCCCGGTGCGCATTTCCGAACACGCCCTACTGTACATGTCCAAATCCTCCGGTGTATCTGGTTTGACCGAGCCTCTTATACAAACACTCGCTCCTATGGGATGGGCCGCGATGCACATCCCCAGCAAAAGTATAGTTAATATAGCGTGTTAGTGTCTTGCCTTGGGGGCAGGGCTTATTTTTTATGGTATTTTTTGAGGGGTGCTAGGCATTCCCATTGATAATGAATGGATGATGTACGATGATAAGAGCGCCCCTCACTTCACACGGGTGTCCTTTTCTTTACCTTTTGTGACTTTTTGAGCGATGCCTAACCACTCCAACTAACACATATATGTCCGTCCGTTTGAGTACAGCAGCACCGCTGGTTGACCTGGGGTGGCACTGTTGGGCAGCATGGCTGTGTGTGCACACACAAGAAATCTGGATGGATGTACACTGTCGACAAATGCATCTTTAAAACCCCAGGGGTTCCAAATTTTGAGAACTGCTCTAGTAAAAATGTTAAAACAAACATTTTCTTTTTTGTATCCGCTCAGAAAAAGGCCAAAGGCGAGGAGCTGTTCGAGCAGATCATGTACCACCTGGACATCGTGGAGAAGGACTACTTTGGACTGCGCTTCATGGACTCTGCACAAGTGCCGGTAAGGAATTCACCATATAGGCACGCCAAGATGTACCACCCGGCATGTCGTCGTTGTCGGACAGAAACCTCTTATCTTCATATTCTAACATTTTGTTCGGTTATTTTTGTGTGTTTTTTTTCCTTTTCTTAAATCAACGCCCTACTAGATCATACTACAGCGTTACACAAAAGTAGCAGGTCCACAAACTCGAAATCCGGCGCTAACACATTGCCGGAGATCTTCGTCAATTGGTCTTTTTTTGTGTGCTTTTGATTGATGAAGTCGTGATGCTACTCACGTTAGCATTGGATTGCTAGCAGGTGTTGTCAACTAGACTGGAGCGCGCCATCTTGAACTGTGCACGCACCCACACCCGTTCTATCTGTTTCTTTCAATCGCTGTTATCTCCAAATCCTTCTCCCAGATGGCATTTCTGGCTAGTTCTACTGGATCACTTCTCCACTAGTCCTCCCAACATCGTAGTCTAGTTTAGTCTTAGTTTTAGTCATCATAGCTTAGCTTTCATTTAGATTTTAATATTTGTGGAAAATGTGACTTTTTTTGTGTGTGCGCGCGATGAGACCCTGGCGAAGAGCTCCTCCGGACCGAACTCCATAATGGCTTTTGTCAATTAGTAGTAGGGATTTTGCTTAGTTTTCCTCAGTGGAAAAAGGTAGTGGACAACATTAAAAGTGGTTTGAAGAGCCATGGCAGAGTGAGGGGCAAGGCAGTGTTTCCTGCAGGAAAAGGCCTTGATTAATTAATTAATTAATTTGATTAATAAATTAAGATTAATTTGTATTATTGCTCTTGTATTGCTATTGGAGACACTGGGGGGACACTGGGGAGGCACTGCAGGGGCACTGGGGAGACACTGGGGAGGCACTGGGGGGGCACTGGGGAGGCACTGGGGGGACACTGGGGGGACACTGGGCAGGCACTGGGGAGACACTGGGGAGGCACTGGGGGGACACTGGGCAGGCACTGGGAAGGCACTGGGGAGACACTGGGGGGGCACTGGTGGGGCACTGGGGAGGCACTGGGGAGGCACTGGGGAGACATGGGGAGGCACTGGGGGGACACTGGGGGGGGCACTGGGGAGGCAGTGGGGAGACACTGGGGAGGCACTGGGCAGACACTGGGGAGGCACTGGGGAGAAACTGCAGCCACTGGGGAGACATTGGGGAGGCAGTGGGGAGGCACTCAGGGGGACACTGGGGAGGCACTTGGCGGAAACTGGGCAGACACTGGGGTGGCACTGGGGGAGGCACTGGGGAGGTACTGGACATTTCATATCACACACACTATGATTCACTATCCCCCTCACTATCCCCCTTTTTTTGGAAGCTTGGCATGGCGCAATTTATTTCAAGCATGGCGCAGCGCCATGCCAACAACATTGTGCAGGAAACCCTGCAAGGTTGTGTTTGCAAAGCAAACGTAATAAGACCAGAGGGAAATATTAACCACATTAACCCTGGCGCATATCACTATAAGCAAACGGTCTTAAAAATAGCCTAGGCCCTCGTACGCCGGTGTACTGCACAGTGAAAATGGCAGATACGTCAAAATATAAATTAGGTTTAAATATATCAAACATTATACATTTACATACAAACAAGATAATATATCATACTATAATTTATTACTTACGTGTGACAATACATGATGTGGTACTAGTTTTGATATGTGTCATGTTGTACTGAAAAGCTGCTATTGTGTTCTCATTCAATAATACTAAACTGAACTGAGCATGGGGGTGTGAGGGGAGTACAGTACACACTCTGACCAACACACAAAACTTATTTATTTCGCAATATTTTCTTTTTTGTTGTGCTACAGCCTCAGCTGCATTTGTTATTCAACCTCATCAAATGGCATACCAGTGCATTCTATCACTCTCTCTAGCCTTGGCTTTAGACTTGAAACCTCTCCCCCATTCAGCTCCTTGGTGGGAGATTTTTAGCCAGAGATTTTTTTACCTTGCAGTTCACAGCCTAAAAGGGATTGCTCATGGGAATATTGTAGTCTCCGGGAGTCAGCCTCCACGCTATGGAAGGCAAAGTGCTTTCAAGTTGTGTGTCCGCCCACCGTCCCAGTGAGATCATACTGATAGTCTGTGAGGGCCGTGGAGGGAGGGAGGGAGGGAGGGAGGGAGGAGAGCTGGACTGATGAGAGAGGGGGGGGGGGGGGTGAGGGAGAGGGAGAGGGAGAGACTTCCATAGAAGTCAGCTGGTCTTCTATGAAAGCAATGTCGTGCACCGAAAATAGCAGATCTACAAGCTCACAGCGTGTTGTGAGCTTGTAGATTGGCTATTTTCGGCTATTAGTTATTTTAAGATTAAAAGAGTTATTTTAAGATTAAAAGAGTTATTTTAAGATTAAAAGAGTTATTTTAAGATTAAAAGAGTTATTTTAAGATTAAAGAGTATGACCATGAAATGATAGACAGTACATGTTCAGATGCACATCCTCCATGAAACGGGAATGGTCTCAGAAATCATGTCATGAAAGCAAAAAGGTTAAAGCCTCAATCTGTGATTTCTTTATGTAGAACAACCAACACCATCGATAATGGCTTAAACATCATCATGACATTTTCTGTCCGGAGATTTTATTTAGCTTCATTCTCACACGAGAGTGAGACGGAGGCAGGTATAGATGGACGGACATGGCAAGTAAAGCAGGGGAGGAGAGGCCACAAGAGGGAGGGGAGGGCTGCAGTAAGGAATGTGGGGGAGAGAGTCAGAATTCTGCGACAGCCCTGCCGTACACACACACACACACACACACACACACACACACACACACACACACACACACACACACACACACAGTCACTCTCCTTGACATTGTTCATGCCTCACAGAGCCTGAGCTTCCAAAGGAGTTACTTAAAACAACACGGAAAAATCACTTTCTACAAGCTCATTGGCCGTATATACAGAAGCTCAGGGTATTGGGTAGATTTGGATTAAAAAAAATCTGTGTGTGTGTGTGTGTGTGTCTCTAAATTCCCATGAATGTACTGTATCTCTGCACGGTCTGTTACTGCTGCTAAATAATTCTCATGAATGAATGTTATCACACTTGTCTTGTTTCAGCATTGGCTGGACGTCACGAAAAGCATCAAAAAGCAAGTCAAAAGTAAGTGTACCTGCCCCATACACACACACTCAGTCACTCACAGTACACACACTCTCTCTCACTGTTGTAATTGTATCTTGAGCGACAACTTCAACTTACTCTTGTCTGTACTAATACTGTATGTGCGAGCAAGTGTGTTCTATTGCATGTCATTGTTCTGTCTGCCAGTTTACCAAAAATCACTGTATTGAATGTTGACTAAACGTAATTATCTCCCTATTTATTTCCTCTGCCCATTACTTACGTACGTTACTCACGCAGGGGTGGGCGATATCGTGATGAATATTCAAAATGTGACATGTGACCCCACATGAAAAGAAATATTGTGATTGTATTGTGCTACTTGAACATTTTTTGTTTTGTATCGACACAACTCAAATGTTGTCTATCCAATCCATCCATGTTGTTTTTGTCAGTCGGTCCTCCATACTGCCTACACCTGAGAGTCAAGTTCTATTCCTCAGAACCCAACAACCTACACGAGGAGCTCACCAGGTAGGCACACACACACACACACACACACACACACACACACACAGGCCCTCATTTATCAATCGAGTGTAAAATCTGCCACAAATTCGAGTGCAGGTTTCGTAGTACACCCACGTCTCCACGGCATTTATAAAGTGATCGCAAACAGCTGATCCTTCCTTAATTAATTAATAATAGTGACTATTTGTCCTACTCAAGTTCAATTTCAAGCTTTGCCGGAAATGTTAAATGCCGAAAATGTCGGTAATTTCGGCGTGCGCCCATATTTTGGCGTACGCACGGTTGATAAATGAGGGCCACAGTCTTGAGCGCACACTCGCCACACGACTACACTCAAGCATGTAATATGTATGCATAGCGTCCCTGTTGGGCAGAAACATCCTTGTATTCTAACTTTTTGTGTTTTTTCGTAACTTATTGCCCTACTGCAGTGTCACATGCATGCCAATAGCAATTCTGTTCAATTCAAACACACTGTTCAAAAACCTAAGAGTGATTGGTGGCGTTACGGCATTTGTATTATTATTTTTCTGTTGTTGACATGGGGTCTAGGACTATAGGTGATCTCATAACCTATAATTATGGTATTCAAGAAACCATAATTTCTTGAAGAAAGTCCTGTTTTCATTTGGTTTTCTGCTTGTAAGTAAAGAAAAGGAAACGTAAATAAAAAAATGCTATGAGTGAGGTCGGTTTATCTCTTCACATTGAAGATGTATAGGTGCTTTGGCTTAGAAAACTTACAGTGTTGGAACAGAGCATTTTCTCCCTTTTTCCCCCCTCTTCCATCCATTATATTTCAGCTGATTATGTTAATGTGTCATTGCTTGCATGTATCTTAACCTAGCCATTCTCTTGTGGCAGATACCTGTTCGTGTTACAGCTAAAGCAAGACCTTCTCAGCGGCAAGTAAGTACTGCAGATCAGTGGTTCCGGAACTGGGGTTCAGGACCCCAGGGGGTCCCCAGATTGTTTTGGGGCGTCCCCATATGATGAGCTTAATGTGCAACATTGTTTTCTCACTCAACAGTAAAATACCAAATGGACTCCATGCACACACGCCATTTTGGAAAGAACTTGGGCCCGTTCCCTACTTACCGATGATACTAATGAAGGCTTTGTTCCATTGTGGTCAAACAGAGTCAGGGTGCTGCTATTGTGCGTGTTGGCTCACTGGAAATACTCTGGTACACTCAAAGTGTCCTTGAGTGGTTTCCAAATGGCCCTGTACGGGTCTGTAACTCCGAGAGCGTACAAATGGAACCAAATGGAGACATTTTGGTTCCATTTGTACACATTTTGGGGGTCTTGTAGTGTACACTAAATGGAACAGAGCCTTAATTACTACAGTAACTTGTGAAGGAAGTGGGGAAGCGGCCCAGAAGCGAGTGACTAATTCTCGTACCAGTTGCCGTGCACTCCCCCACGCCCACCCGTCTCCCCATTCTCGACAGGATGACAGCGCGAGCTGCGAGAGAAGAAAATGTATCTGCACTGTTCCACAGCATGACAGCCAATGCTGAAGTTGTACAACAAGCGCTAAATAATATAGATGATAGTGTTGGTTTGTAAAGCGTTATACTATTAGTATAGAGTCCTGATGCAATCGCTCATCCCCTGGTTCACTGAAGTTGGAGAATAACATGGGGTCATCTTAAATTGTCTCATATAATAATTGTGGTCCAAAAATAAACAAACCGTGTCTGCGATATTGTTGGATGTGTCTCTGTATCGTTTATGATAGTCAGTCAATCATATTTGATACAGTCTGTTGGGTGGGCGCAGGGCAGCCCACGGCAACTGGCGCAGGAATTAGTCACTTGCGGCAAACATTGTGAAAATAGCCATTCTACAAGCTCACAACTCCTCGACTATATCTGTTGCATCACTAGACAGTGCCCCACACTACTGTAAGAGCCTTGCATGTTTATGGAAAGGCCATGTCTTTGGAAATATTAACTTAACTTTTCACTACAATGGAATTAGTGTTGTTGTGGTTTTGGTGAAGGTAGAGAAAGAAGGGCATGCAGAGAGACATAGACATTTGGGTTGTTTGTGTGACTGACTTGTGTCTTTGTGTGTTCAGGTTAGAATGTCCATTTGAGACGGCGGTGGAACTTGCTGCCTTCTCACTGCAGGGTAAGCAATGCTCAGTGACACCCCCCCCCCCCCCCCCCCCCCCCCCCCCGACACACACACACACACACACACACACACTCTGAGGGCTGATATGGCTTATTAAATTCTTTGTCCTATTATCACTCCTCTCATCAGGGGGAAATAAAGACTGGGTGTGGTAAGAGTTAAAGGCCTCCTCTGTCTTACACCTCATCTGCACAGGCCAGGAGCAAGCATTCCGACGGTGATATCCCGTGAAAAACTGTCCTGATATGGAGCGTCGGCCATTATGTGGCCTGAACCAATCAAATTACCAATAAATTGTAGCTCGCGGTGGGTCAGGACAGTCTCATTGAAAAACATGTATTCTAATGAGATTTTCTCGCTCGCTTGCATCGCTGGTGTTAAGCATTTGAATCGATATCCAATGTCGAGGCCAATTTTTGATGGGTCACTAAAGGGCAAATTGCTTTAATGTTGTTTGCCCATTTTCCCAACTTGTATCTACGATTAAATAAAGAAAAAGATTTATTGTTTGTAATATTGAGGTTTCTGGGGCTATTTCTAGCCTCGAGTGATTCAATATTTCATTGCTAACTAAATTCTACCATAAAACAATATTGGCCAACTGTCAGCTTATGGGGTTGGAATTGTATTTGTTCCCCAAATGCCCGGCAACATTGAACCTGATTTTATTTACACTTAGCTGTGTGTCAGTGTCGCTCGACGAAAATATCTGCAAGCTCACAACTTGTTGTGTCAGCTTGTAGGTAGAGGGAAAAGATTTATGTTAAATTATAAAAAAAAATTAAAGAATCTTCAAAAATGGCAGATGTTCAAGCTGTCCAATCCGCTTCGGGCCCCAATCAAAATCAGTGGTCCACAGCGTCTCCATAGCAACGTCTAGCGGACTAACAGTGTTGTGGTAGTAATAACTAAGGCTTTCTCCTCCAAACCAAAATTAACAAGCTTTTTATGACATCGTTAAGAGCAGATATTTCCTGTACTCGGAGTCAGACATGCAACATTTGGAGAATTTCTGTCAGTAGGAATTGTGGCATATCGGGGGGGGGAAATTGGTTTCAAGGGAAGAGGGACAATTTTCTGTGGAATGGGACTGAACACACACACACACACTGACTGACTGTGGGGAAATGCCAGCTCATTAGTGCCCAGTCCTCTTCGAAGGCCCCCTAATCTCCCCTCATTCTCTCTCTGTCTCTTGCTCTCTCTGTGTCTGTGTCTGTGTCTCTGTCTCTCTCTCTCTCTCTCTCTGTCTCTGTCTCTCTCTCTCTCTCTCTCTCTCTCTCTGTCTGTCTCTCTGTGTCTGTCTCTCTCTCTCTCTCGCTCTCTGTTGCTCTCTCGCTCTCTCTCTCTCAGTTCCACTTCCACTCCTCTCCCTTCCACATTCTCTCCATCTTGCGTCTAGGTCCTCTCATACGGTATAACCTCCAAGAATATAATTAATGATTAGTGCTGACACTACACCAATTCCTCTCTTGATATTTATAGACACTGTTTATTATCCAATACCATTTTCCCCCAACGGCGCAAAGAGCTCGAACAGACACACAACGTGTGTGTTGAATGTTTTGTCATTGTGTGTGTGTGTGTGTTCAGCTGAGCTGGGTGACTGTGACCCATCAGAACATGGTCTGGACCTGGTGTCAGAGTTCCGCTTCATCCCTGGCCAGACAGAGGACATGGAGCTGGCTATATACAACATGTGGAAAGAGTGCAGGTAAAGTTTTTTACAGTTATCCCTTGCCGTGACCGATGTCAGTCATTTGGATTCCATATAGAAGCCAGCATGTCTTCTATGGAAGAAGGTTGAGCGCAGCGGAAATGGCCGTTCTAAAAGCTCTCAACAGACTTATTTACGGTTATTATTTTAAGATTATTTGAGTAAGTATAGGCCATAATTATTATTTTTTTAGCAGAAATGGCAGATCTACAAGCTTACAACACGTTATTGTAAGCTTGTAGATCAACTATTTCTAAATGTATTTATAAAAGAATAATAAATGTGTCAGTGATGTCATATCTGCTGCTATCAAATTAATCATCAACTTAATTTTGTAATCGTGACAGCCCTATCAATAAGCAACCTCTGTCTGTGATGTCTTCACCTGTTTGATAGTATGTTGAGTAACAGGAACACTAAAACATCATCATTTTACATCTTGGGTAAATTGTTTAGTAAACCGCGCATGTGTGGCGTTCCTTTCACACCATTTCACATATCACACAGTAGGACTTTGCCATACAAAATGTCCTGGTCGTTATTTTTGCTTTAATCCATGTGATCTGCATTAAGTGTAATGTACAGTGTATACATTTAACTTGAACCCTGCCATCCCTATTCTGGGCATGTCATAATCAGGGAACGTTCTCAGGAAATAGCCAAGCTACAAGCTTGTACATTGTCTTGTAGATCGGCTTGGCTATTGTCAGTTAAGAGATTTGGAGTAGAAGGTAAAAATTAACAGACCTAGTATGGACCGCTTTGGGATATAATACTGGTCAACTAAGTACATACTGTAGTTGATGTCGGGAAGAAACCTTCTCTCTCTCTCTCCATAGAATGTCTGTTTATTGTTTCACTAAATAGTTATGTTGTTCATTTAATTACTAGTGTATATATTTGGTTACATTATACACCGTAATCACACAAGATCTCCTAACCAAGAATCATACAAAAGGGTGCTGTGTTCCTCCACCCCAAGTATGGCCTACTGAACATGAACTCTAGTCTGGATTCACCAAGGAATGTTGTGATATATCAACTCACTAGCTCTCTGCAAATGCAAAACACATGGACCAGATCAGGCTTTATGGAGCCTCTCGTGGCATACAGTAAAATCCTTACAGTTAAATGAAAGGGATTATTAAAATATGTTTTAAATTGCTCCATTTTCCGATAGTAATCATTCCTTCCTATAGTGTTCGTTCAGTAACAGGGGTCCCCCGTCTCTAGTGCTTTAGTAAACAAAATAAAGATAAAATTAGGAAAACAAATATATACGCAATTACACATATAACATTTTAAATAAGATTGAAGCGAATACGTTATCTATGTGGGGTTCTCTCTCCAAATTGGATGAAATTTATCAAAACGAATACTGCCACAATACTGTTAGTTTAAAAGTTTTGTTGTTCGATGAAAAACAGTAAGCACTGCAGTAAACCGGTCTCAGACCAGTTACTACTGGCTGTTGCACTGCAGTAAACTGGCCTCAGACCTTCATCACCTGCTTTAGAGAGCAGACTGACACAACCTTGCCTTTTCCAGTAGAGAGATAACGGTTAAGCCCAGAGGATGATTTGGGTGATAAATCTGTCGGGTCGGTAATGGTAACCTACTTCTCCGTACGCTCTGCGAGGACACACTTCCTAGAGATAAGGGGTGGGATATTCATCACGGCTCACTTGCAGCACCTGTAGGTCATCATGGAGTTTGGCTTCAATAGGGATGACATCTTACATCATAATTTTTCATTTGTGATCATTGTGTGTTTTCTTCCATTGTTCTCTCTCCGTCTCCGCCACTCTCTTTCTGACTGCCTGCCTGCCTCTCTCTCTCTCTCTCTCTCTCTCTCTCTCTCTCTCTCTCTTCCCCCCCCCCCCCCCCCCCCCTTCCCCCATCCTCCAGAGGTCAGATGCCAGCCCAGGCAGAGATTAACTACCTGAACAAGGCCAAGTGGCTGGAGATGTACGGGGTAGACATGCACATGGTTAAGGTAACGCACGCATGCACGCACACAGACATACACTCATTCCAGTGTACCCATGCACACATTATAGTAGACGCACACTAACATCAAAGCTTGACACAGGTCAAATGGGAAGTAGTTAAGTGCTGCTGATGAAAGACCGGAAGTCCTCTGGATGTAGAAGAATACATAACATTCTCCTCTCTCTCTCTCTCTCTCTCTCTCTCTCTCGCTCATGCCCGCAGGCCAGGGATGGCAATGAGTACAGTCTGGGTCTGACCCCCACTGGTGTTCTGGTGTTTGAAGGAGAAACCAAGATAGGACTCTTTTTTTGGTATGTGTGTGTGCTCGGCGTGCTTGCTTGTGCATTCACTTTTCAGTGCATGTGTAAGCATGTTCTACTACTGTACCTACACTGGTGTAAGCACTATATTCAGCGTTCTCAACATTTTTGGCTGGGGACCCCCGGAAATGTCTCGCGACAGCAAAGATATGAATTAAAAACATTTGCTGTGAAATAATATACCGGTGTTCAAAGATTTGCACACGTTTTCACGATTTTTCAAAAATAGGAGATCTACAGGCTCATAGCACGGCACTTGGTGATGCCCTATGAGCGTGTAGATCTGCTATTTTCAATAGCTAAAGTTTAAAATAATAAAGTGGTAAAAAGCTAAAGCATTGTTTTATCACAGGCCAAAGATCACCCGACTGGACTTTAAGAAGAGCAAGCTGACCCTCGTGGTGGTGGAGGATGACGAGCAGGTAAAGGATGACGAACAGGTAAAACATGCACGCACGCACACACACATGCGCGCGCACACACGCACATACACATACACATACACATACACATACACATACACATACACATACATTCAATTCAAACACAAGGCATGCATGCACTGTAATACAGCCTGGAACATAGTCTAGTGGTTCTCAAACCTTTTGATTTGTATTTGGCTGCGGACCCCCATCTGACAAATAGTTTGTCCCAGGGACCCCCAGAAGTTAAATAAATAAATGCATAAATCGCTTAAAAATACATATGATTTTCACATTTATTATTATAATTTTTTTAACAGATCTACAAGCTCATAGCAGGGCACAAAGTGACAAACTATGAGCTTGTCTGCTATCTGCTATTTTTAAATAGCCACATTATAGAATATGGTAAAAGTGGTTAAAATGATTGTGACGATAATAAACCACAGAATTTATGAATAAACTTAATAAGGATATTGGGGGATATAGCATCTATGAGCTTATGTATTGGAAATAATCAAAATGCCTTGGACAAGGAAGAACAATACAGACGATACCAGATGTTTTGCATCCGTAGTAGTGAGCAGAAGCTTTTTCATCATTTGCTGCCTCTAGGCTGCCTCTAAGTCAATGGGAGAACCATAAAACCCCATAGTCTGAACAGCATACAACTCTGAACGCTGCAACGTGAAGCAGTATGGGCTGCATATTGAACGCTGCAACGTGAAGCCGTATGGGCTGCATACTCTGAACGCTGCAACGTGAAGCCGTATGGGCTGCATACTCTGAACGCTGCAACATGAAGCCGTATGGGCTGCATATTGAACGCTGCAACGTGAAGCCATATGGGCTGCATACTCTGAACGCTGCAACGTGAAGCCGTATGGGCTGCATACTCTGAACGCTGCAACATGAAGCCGTATGGGCTGCATATTGAACGCTGCAACGTGAAGCCATATGGGCTGCATATTGAACGCTGCAACGTGAAGCCATATGGGCTGCATATTGAACGCTGCAACGTGAAGCCATATGGGCTGCATATTGAATGCTGCAACGTGAAGCCGTATGGGCTGCATATTGAACGCTGCAACGTGAAGCCGTATGGGCTGCATATTGAACGCTGCAACGTGAAGCCATATGGGCTGCATATTGAACGCTGCAACGTGAAGCCGTATGGGCTGCATATTGAACGCTGCAACGTGAAGCCATATGGGCTGCATATTGAACGCTGCAACGTGAAGCCGTATGGGCTGCATATTGAACGCTGCAACGTGAAGCCATATGGGCTGCATATTGAACGCTGCAACGTGAAGCCGTATGGGCTGCATATTGAATGCTGCAACGTGAAGCCATATGGGCTGCATATTGAACGCTGCAACGTGAAGCCATATGGGCTACATATTGAACGCTGCAACGTGAAGCCGTATGGGCTGCATATTGAACGCTGCAACGTGAAGCCATATGGGCTGCATATTGAACGCTGCAACGTGAAGCCATATGGGCTGCATATTGAACGCTGCAACGTGAAGCCGTATGGGCTGCATATTGAACGCTGCAACGTGAAGCCATATGGGCTGCATATTGAACGCTGCAACGTGAAGCCATATGGGCTGCATATTGAACGCTGCAACGTGAAGCCATATGGGCTGCATATTGAACGCTGCAACGTGAAGCCGTATGGGCTGCATATTGAACGCTGCAACGTGAAGCCGTATGGGCTGCATATTGAACGCTGCAACGTGAAGCCGTATGGGCTGCATATTGAACGCTGCAACGTGAAGCCATATGGGCTGCATATTGAACGCTGCAACGTGAAGCCATATGGGCTGCATATTGAACGCTGCAACGTGAAGCCATATGGGCTGCATATTGAACGCTGCAACGTGAAGCCGTATGGGCTGCATATTGAACGCTGCAACGTGAAGCCATATGGGCTGCATATTGAACGCTGCAACGTGAAGCCGTATGGGCTGCATATTGAACGCTGCAACGTGAAAGCAAAGAAGTCACTGAATGTTCTCGTCTGTTGTTGGTTATTATGCGCAGGTCAAGTTTAAATCATGTCCACGTCTTGTTGGAAGTTGGAACATCTATTTCCCGTTCTCAACGTTGTGAGGAATGTGACAAGAAACGGCACACGTGTTTCTTTTTGTCCCAGTGTGTTTGTGTCAGATGGTATCGCCTCCTCTTGGGTTTCTGTCCACATAGTTTCATAGCTGCATACGGATCTCAGTCCTAATAAAAGGGCTTTGTTTCACGAATGAAAGACGAGTGAGAGTAGTGTGTGTGTGTGTGTGTGTGTGTGTGTGTGTGTGTGTGTGCGTGTGTGCGTGTGCGTGCAAGGCCGAGGTAATAAAGTAGTCTACTCCCTCAGGCATGTCTGGTATGTGCAGCTCTCCTACACACACACACACGTGTGCACAAATGCACAACTCGTCACCTCAGCTCTAGCATGAATAGGATTATTATGGTGGTGCATCAAAAGTAGCAGATCTACAAACTTTAAATGTGGCACGATGTGACTTGTTTTGAGCTTGTAGATCTGCCACTTTTATAAAAAAAATAGCTAATTGTGAGTTTGTTGATACCTAGAATCCCCTATAAGTATGTCTTTAACCCATGGAAGAATTTTAAAGTGCCTGAAAAGAACAGAAGTGGGAGTAGGTGTCGTGTGAGGGAGGAATGGTGGGGTGGTGGTGTGTTAGAGTAGGTGTGAGGGAGGGGTGGTGGGGTGGTGGTGAGTTAGAGTAGGTGTGAGGGAGCGATGGTGGGGTGGTGGTGAGTTAGAGTAGGTGTGAGGGAGGGGTGGTGGGGTGGTGGTGAGTTAGAGTAGGTGTGAGGGAGGGGTGGTGGGGTGGTGGTGAGTTAGAGTAGGTGTGAGGGAGGGGTGGTGGGGTGGTGGTGAGTTAGAGTAGGTGTGAGGGAGGGATGGTGGGGTGGCAGTGAGTTAGAGTAGGTGTGAGGGAGGGGTGGTGGGGTGGTGGTGAGTTAGAGTAGGTGTGAGGGAGGGGTGGTGGGGTGGTGGTGAGTTAGAGTAGGTGTGAGGGAGGGATGGTGGGGTGGCAGTGAGTTAGAGTAGGTGTGAGGGAGGGGTGGTGGGGTGGTGGTGAGTTAGAGTAGGTGTGAGGGAGGAATGGTGGGGTGGTGGTGAGTTAGAGTAGGTGTGAGGGAGGGGTGGTGGGGTGGTGGTGAGTTAGAGTAGGTGTGAGGGAGGGGTGGTGGGGTGGTGGTGAGTTAGAGTAGGTGTGAGGGAGGGGTGGTGGGGTGGTGGTGAGTTAGAGTAGCTGTGAGGGAGGGATGGTGGGGTGGTGGTGAGTTAGAGTAGGTGTGAGGGAGCGATGGTGGGGTGGTGGTGAGTTAGAGTAGGTGTGAGGTAGGGGTGGTGGGGTGGTGGTGAGTTAGAGTAGGTGTGAGGGAGGGATGGTGGGGTGGCGGTGAGTTAAGGCCTATTCATAGTCTGGATTTTCGGTGGTGAGATGACCACCGCTCCGGTGGTGAGCTGACCACCGGAGCTGAAATAACGTTGAGCGGTGGTGAGTAAAAACAGAGCGAAGGGCTGGAGCGGTGGCGGTGGTTTGCTCTTCACCGCGGCGCGTGACGTCATGTTGTAGTTCGGTGGTCACCCCACCACCGTAAAACCAGACTATGTATGAGCCTTTAGAGTAGGTGTGAGGGAGGAGTGGTGGGGTGGTGGTGAGTTAGAGTAGGTGTGAGGGAGGGATGGTGGGGTGGCGGTGAGTTAGAGTAGGTGTGAGGGAGGGATGGTGGGGTGGCGGTGAGTTAGAGTAGGTGTGAGGGAGGAATGGTGGGGTGGTGGTGAGTTAGAGTAGGTGTGAGGGAGGGGTGGTGGTGAGTTAGAGTAGGTGTGAGGGAGGGGTGGTGGGGTGGTGGTGAGTTAGAGTAGGTGTGAGGGAGGGGTGGTGGGGTGGTGGTGAGTTAGAGTAGGTGTGAGGGAGGGATGGTGGGGTGGCGGTGAGTTAGAGTAGGTGTGAGGGAGGGATGGTGGGGTGGCGGTGAGTTAGAGTAGGTGTGAGGGAGGAATGGTGGGGTGGTGGTGAGTTAGAGTAGGTGTGAGGGAGGGGTGGTGGTGAGTTAGAGTAGGTGTGAGGGAGGGGTGGTGGGGTGGTGGTGAGTTAGAGTAGGTGTGAGGGAGGGGTGGTGGGGTGGTGGTGAGTTAGAGTAGCTGTGAGGGAGGGATGGTGGGGTGGTGGTGAGTTAGAGTAGGTGTGAGGGAGCGATGGTGGGGTGGTGGTGAGTTAGAGTAGGTGTGAGGTAGGGGTGGTGGGGTGGTGGTGAGTTAGAGTAGGTGTGAGGGAGGGATGGTGGGGTGGCGGTGAGTTAAGGCCTATTCATAGTCTGGATTTTCGGTGGTGAGATGACCACCGCTCCGGTGGTGAGCTGACCACCGGAGCTGAAATAACGTTGAGCGGTGGTGAGTAAAAACAGAGCGAAGGGCTGGAGCGGTGGCGGTGGTTTGCTCTTCACCGCGGCGCGTGACGTCATGTTGTAGTTCGGTGGTCACCCCACCACCGTAAAACCAGACTATGTATGAGCCTTTAGAGTAGGTGTGAGGGAGGAGTGGTGGGGTGGTGGTGAGTTAGAGTAGGTGTGAGGGAGGGATGGTGGGGTGGCGGTGAGTTAGAGTAGGTGTGAGGGAGGGATGGTGGGGTGGCGGTGAGTTAGAGTAGGTGTGAGGGAGGAATGGTGGGGTGGTGGTGAGTTAGAGTAGGTGTGAGGGAGGGGTGGTGGTGAGTTAGAGTAGGTGTGAGGGAGGGGTGGTGGGGTGGTGGTGAGTTAGAGTAGGTGTGAGGGAGGGGTGGTGGGGTGGTGGTGAGTTAGAGTAGGTGTGAGGGAGGGATGGTGGGGTGGCGGTGAGTTAGAGTAGGTGTGAGGGAGGGATGGTGGGGTGGCGGTGAGTTAGAGTAGGTGTGAGGGAGGAATGGTGGGGTGGTGGTGAGTTAGAGTAGGTGTGAGGGAGGGGTGGTGGTGAGTTAGAGTAGGTGTGAGGGAGGGGTGGTGGGGTGGTGGTGAGTTAGAGTAGGTGTGAGGGAGGGGTGGTGGGGTGGTGGTGAGTTAGAGTAGGTGTGAGGGAGGGGTGGCGGTGAGTTAGAGTAGGTGTGAGGGAGGGATGGTGGGGTGGCGGTGAGTTAGAGTAGGTGTGAGGGAGGAATGGTGGGGTGGTGGTGAGTTAGAGTAGGTGTGAGGGAGGGGTGGTGGGGTGGCGGTGAGTTAGAGTAGGTGTGAGGGAGGAATGGTGGGGTGGTGGTGAGTTAGAGTAGGTGTGAGGGAGGGGTGGTGGTGAGTTAGAGTAGGTGTGAGGGAGGGGTGGTGGGGTGGTGGTGAGTTAGAGTAGGTGTGAGGGAGGGGTGGTGGGGTGGTGGTGAGTTAGAGTAGGTGTGAGGGAGGGGTGGTGGTGAGTTAGAGTAGGTGTGAGGGAGGGATGGTGGGGTGGTGGTGAGTTAGAGTAGGTGTGAGGGAGGGATGTTGGGGTGGCGGTGAGTTAGAGTAGGTGTGAGGGAGGAATGGTGGGGTGGTGGTGAGTTAGAGTAGGTGTGAGGGAGGGGTGGTGGGGTGGTGGTGAGTTAGAGTAGGTGTGAGGGAGGGGTGGTGGTGAGTTAGAGTAGGTGTGAGGGAGGGGTGGTGGGGTGGTGGTGAGTTAGAGTAGGTGTGAGGGAGGGGTGGTGGGGTGGTGGTGAGTTGGAGTTAACTTTTCTTTGTCTCTCCTTTTCTGAGTTACATTTTCGACCTTTCGACCCAGGAGTTAATCATCTCTTTAGGGCAGTCTACTGTTCAAATCCACCAATCTGTTTCAGTTATTTTTTTGCTGTGCTAGCCGATGTTCTGCATAATGAGTACTTTTACTTTTGGTACTTTAAGTACATTTTGATGCCAACAGTTTTGTACTTTGTACTTTTTGAATTCTGGTCTTTTACTTGGAACAGAGTATTTCTAGATTGCAGTATTGATACTTCACATTTAACGAGCCAAGCTGCACCTGCACTCACTCCATACATTTTTATGATATATTTTTTTGTATTTGATTGTTTGTTTACTGTGTAATGTATTCTCAACTTGATCCTGTGGTAATCAATAAATGCAGAATATAAGAGTTGAGAGACGCTGTGCCATTCGGAACGATGTTCAACCCCAAAAATAATCGTCTCTGTAGGGTGGAAAACTGGAAACCTCATGTCTAAAACGGTTACCTTTCAAAATTCAAATAAAAATAATAGCTAAAGTAGCAAATATATAAGCTCAAAACGATTATTTTCTGCAAGCTCCAACGCTTGTGCATTTGCTTCTATTTCATGTAGGCCCTACATGATTTATTTTTGTATTTGTTTCATAAATGAACTCCCTACATTGTAGGGCGTTAAATTATGAAACAAATAAAAAAAGAAACACAAACAAATATGGAGATAAGAGGTTTCTGTCCAACAGTGGCGATACACTGGCTGGATATTGTACATGCAAGGCAGTATGAGATGAATATTTAGCTTCAAGTCACAGCCTAGCCTCCCATCTCTCCCACAGGGTAAAGAGCAGGAGCATACGTTTGTCTTCAGGATGGACCACCCCAAGGCCTGCAAGCATCTGTGGAAGTGTGCTGTGGAGCACCATGCGTTCTTCAGGCTGAGAGGACCGGTGCAGAAGAACTCTGCCCGCTCCGGCTTCATTCGCATGGGCTCACGGTTCAGATACAGGTGACGCACACCCATACTTACAATTTAGGAGTTCAGAAAACGCTCTTAATCCAGAGCGATTTACAGTAGGCAAGGCAATACATCAAATGCATAGAAGGGGTAATCTAGGATCATAGGTAAACCAAGAATATATAAGTCTAAGCATTATAATGTAAAACATTGGAACTATACAAACTATAGGATGCCAGGTCAACAAATGAACCTAAATATGTAAATTTTAACTGTCTGCAATGTTGTCACGGCTAGGGCAAATGCTACGTGCTAAAGTGGAGTCTGAATAGGTGAGTCTTCAGATTACGGCGAGAAATGTTGGAAAGAGTCTGCAGTTCCAGCTGCAATGGGGAGCCAGAAGTGAGGTTCTGACAGCTTGTTGCACGCATATACTTATTATTTAATGCCACATTTGACATTTCCTATAAGTTTGGGGTTCAGATGTGGGATGAGTTTAGAATAGCTTGTTGTCGTCTAGATTCAAATACTGTACATGGGCATTTTGGGGCGATGTTCAGACTCATTCACATACATATAAAGTCAGGCTACATGGTGGAGAAATTCTACTCCTTTTGCATTTCGATGCGGTTTTCTGTCATACAGATGCGAGACAGATTCTTCCTCAAACATGGCATACCCATTTGGCGTGTGCTGGTCTTGTGCAGACACTAATCCACTCACAGTAGCTTATACATTATCAGTCTAAAACTCTACATTGTCAAACATACTGCAGCGGAACACTCTGTGTTTAAACATTAGCCAGTTGGATAAGCAGTGGCAGCCTCTCTCTCTCTCTCGCTCTCTCTCTCTCTGTCGCTCTCTCTTTCTGTCTCTCTCTCTCTGTCTCTGTCTCTGTCTCTGTGTGTGTGCTGTTGTTAGTTTAACTGTATGGTTGGTTCCTGAGAGGTCATCGCTTGGATGGACATGGAGTTCACTGGGTGTCATCTGGACTGCCTGTTTGGTAACGTCCAGCGATAATGTACTGTACATTTCTAGATCTGCTCTATCTCTGCACAAGCACTCTGTGAGATTGCACAGACTGCAGAATTGCTCGCCACTGTATGCATCGACTGAACAGATGTAAAGTTAGTTAGTGTGTAGGACCAGGTTCTGCATCGGATCAGGATATCGTTGGGTTTTGAACCCAATGATATGTTTTTTATAATTAATATTACCAGTAAGACGCCTGAGGTCGTGTGCACGTATCCGCCTGGGTGACAGCAGACTGCTCGGCGAGCGCTGGCGCTTTGGAATGGGTGGTCAGAATTATGTACTGGTCATATATGGAGCGTGTCTTGAGTGTACAGGGTTTGATGAGGTCAGATCAACATATGGAATGTCCGAACAGGTCAGCTCTATATATGGAGATCTAAGGGTGGAAGCGGGGTTAGTGTCTTGAGTGTACGGCTGCACTAATAACTTTGGGGCAGGCCTGTCTAGAGTTTAAATGGACAGGTATCAGTCAAAAGGGAGACATCGAAGAGGAAGGATGGATGGGGAAGGATCAACATATGGAATGTCTCAAACCCTTAGATCTCCATATATGGAGCTGACCGCTCCATATATGGAGATCTAAGGGTTTGAGGTCAGATGTAGAGTTGCTGGCCAATATTGATGACTTCAGGGATCTCCATATATGGGCTTATTATTGATGACATCAGGCCAGGGCCCTGATGATGTCACGTGATGTCACATGCTCTTTCACCTGGGGTGACCAACCAACCAACACACTGACGGGAAATGCACAATTCCATAGTTAGCTGCGACCTTTGGTCGCAATTGGAATAAGCTTATGAACGTTTTTATATGAATGCCCTGTAATTTAAGATGAATTTGCGTGTGTGTGTGTGTGTTGCGTGTGCACAGTGGGAAGACGGAATACCAGACCACCAAGGGCAACAAAGCGCGGCGGTCAGCCTCCTTCGAGAGGCGGCCCAGTCGACGCTATTCCAGAAGAACCATGCAGAGAGGTGAGCTGCTCACACATCCCACAAAATGCCTTCTAAATAAGTGGTTCTCAAACATCGTTTTGAGCTTGTAGATCTGCTACTTTTGCTATTTTTTAAATTTGAATCTTGAAAAGTAATAGTTTTGGACATAATTATGAGGTTTCCACCCGACAGAGACAATACAGGCACTTTATACACACACACACACACACACACACACACACACACACACAGGACAAGGGATTTCCCATCTTATCATTATTTTATGACCATGCTCTAGTAGTGCTTATCTGTACAATTTAAACTCACTGTTTGTTCTCTCTGTGTTTTTTTGCAGGTCCACACAAACCCTACGAGTGAGTACCCTGTTATCTGAACACAGTATTATGGGAACATCACCTATCTTTACATTTTTTACAGTCAATACTGTGTAAATGGTTTCAATTAAACAACATTGATTTTGGATAATCTTGTTGCGGAAATTACGCTGGTACCGGAAATGTATTAATTCATGTGTTTTTACACGTTTCCGAAAATTTTGAGCGGTACTTTCATATACCGTAGATATAAGATATAATGACAACGGAGCCATAAGAGGCGTCGCCAAAAAGACAACTAAAATGAATGTTACAGAGTATGACTTTACTCTCTCTCTCTCTCTCTCTTTCTCTCTCTCTCCCCCTCCCTCTCCCCCCTCTCTCTCTCTCTCTCTCTCTCTCTCTCTCCCCCCCCCCCCTCCCCCTCTCTCTCCCCCTCCCCCTCCCCCTCCCCCTCTCTCTCTCTCTCTCTCTCTCACTGCGTTGTTGCAAAAAAGAGCCAATATAAATAAGCTCACAACAAAACACCTGAATGTTTGTCCTACTATGACGTGCCCAGAATTTGGAGGCTAGGGTTCATTTGGTTAAAGTTTCCCAAACAGTGGGCCCATTTGTGGCTCGCAGACAAAGAAAATTATGGGTCACTTTTTTGTTGTTTCCTATATTTTGTTATTATTATTTAAAAACATTATTTATTTAAAAACAATTAATTCAATTCAGGGTTTTTTTAAATTAATTGAATCAATAATAAAATTAAACGAGTTTCCATACATACGTAAATGGAGCATTTTGTGTGTTGAAAAATTAGTCTTGGCTCACCTCTTTCTGAAAGTGTCAATATGACTGTCCAAGATGATTACAGTATGAATTCATTAAGTGAGCTTAATCTTATAAGCCAGTAATGGCACACATGGCCATAAGAAGAGACAAATCATCAAGTGTGTGTGTGTGTGTGTGTGTGTGTGTGTGTGTGTGTGTGTGTGTGTGTGTGTGTGTGTGTGTGTGTGTGTGTGTGTGTGTGTGTGTGTGTGTGTGTGTACATCAGATATAATTCCTTTTGTCTACAGTATAAATGCAAGACTTGTCATGATCAATCTTATTCAGATCTCTAGTACACACACACACACACACACACACACACACACACAGTCATCCAGTCTGATCATAAGACCCAGCTATAATCTTGTTACTAAGGTAGTCTTTTGTTACCAGGGTTACGCGTGTGGGCTAACGATGGTGATGTAATTCATACTGTAGCTAAAAGCTCTCTTGGGATCAGTTGAGTCAAGCCATTGAAAAGATGAATGGGAGCATTCCAGGGCTATTCAATCACCTTTGATTGCACAGCCTTCCCTCCGTAACAAGCCTGGGGACTGTTTGAATACATAATGGTTAATACATTGGCAGCGGAAGCTGCAACTATCCATTATTTAGTGAGAATTCCATCAATTATCTTTTCAATGAATTGAATTATGGAGAAGCATCCCTGGCATATAAGCCATATATGCCTTAAGACACTTATTAAAAGCACCTTAAATAGTTTATTCATCTTCGCAAGTTGATGATATCATGTGTGGTCCAGCGCTATTGAATGTGTGGAATGCATGCAACTAAAAACCAACTTAATACAACTCAAAAACAATATTTTAAATGTGTTTTAGTAGCACATGCATTATTATTAAGTCAGTATACAGTACATTTTTTTTTTAAATTATGCTAAATTATGAATGTCCCTCTCCTTGCCTCTCCAGGGCCCTGTCACACAACAATGGTGTCAACCCCAGCAAAGACAAGGTAAGGTACCAGACCTCTTGAGATCAGAGCCTGGATCAGTAGGTCTGTCACAGTTATTTCATAATCTTCTAATCGCAATTATTTGAGATAATCGCTATAATGTTTTGCATAATCGTCAATCGTTTCCATATTGTAATATTTCCATAAACTTTCAAACAAAACGAAAATCCGAAATCAGATCTACATGCTTACAACAAGTCACTTGTTGATGTCAGATTGTAGATTAACTATTTCCACTATTTTGTGCATTTTGTTGGAAAGAAAATAATCACACCCATGTGAAGTGAGGAGCGCTCTTATCATCGTACATCATCATACATTATCTAATTCTGGCCACTCGTAATTTGTCACCTTCCTGTCATCAATGTTTGTGTTATGCAATGTTGGTGTTTACACTATGACGTAAAATTGTCCATTCATTGTCAATGGGAATGTAATGTTTGATTAGGACAAAGTGTGAATGTGTAATGGACAGCCTATATGGATCAGGAGTACACAAAGTTCTCTCTCCTCAGGTTCCGTCGTCCAGAGGCGCGTGGTCCGCCATGCCCGTCGTTAGTTCTGTCCCGGCTTCCGCTTGCGGACCGATGGAGATCGAGGCTCTGCCCAGGAGTCCAGGAGGAGAGAAGAGGAGGTGGGTGCTGATGCTGCTCTGCTCATTTTGGCATTATTATACACACTGCTAGTAGCGCCAGGGCTCTCCTCTCATGGATGAAAGACCTCAGTCGCCACGACTGATTTGGGTCATTTGGAGTCCATAGAAGTCAGGGTGATGTGTGTCAACTGCAAACTCCGCGACGCATTGAGAACTCGTATATAAGCTATTTTCGGTTATTATTTTAAGATAAGAGTATTTAAAGTAGTCAAATGTGCAATACGTGCAGATTGCAGAAGCATCTTCCATAAAACCCGAATCGCTGTGGATATTTCAACTCTAGGTTAAAGCCTCAATCTGTGATTTATTCACCCGGTCGACGGTATGTAGAATAGATGGAGTGCCGGGACTTTTTTTCCCACCCTAAAACATGATCATCAGGTCCTATTCCTCCTTATAAGGAGGAATAATCTTTTCAAAAAAGTGTACAGTATTTAAAATGCTGTTTCTATGTGGACACGCCCACCTGTGTATTAAGTATGCCTGATTTTCCTGATGGGTGGTGATCCACCTGAACTGAAGCCGCA
Source organism: Protomyctophum parallelum (assembly GCF_964188405.1). Classification (NCBI taxonomy): domain Eukaryota; kingdom Metazoa; phylum Chordata; class Actinopteri; order Myctophiformes; family Myctophidae; genus Protomyctophum; species Protomyctophum parallelum. The sequence goes on along the minus strand of NC_139707.1, from coordinate 25,004,133 downwards.
CCCACAGCTGTTGTTGTATGATAAAGGGGGAGGGGTTAGGGGAGGGTATAATATTGTGATGTTACTATATCACTGTTTTTCATCATTGGCACGTTTGACTGTAAAGGTTTCAGACTCCAGGAAGAAACCCTAAATACAAAGGGAAGACATTATTTCACATAACAACCACACCGGGGGTCTAATGAAGTACTGTCACCTCATAAAATAAAATAAAACATCACGGCACTCCATCTTTAAGGAATCAGTGCTAATGTATGGCATACATACATTGGCTCCATTTCGATACCGTTTCACAAATCACACGTTGGAACTTGGTCTTACAAACATTTTCCGTCATGAGGTTTTATGTCTGCTTTAACCCCATGGGCTCTAAGGGTGGCTGTGTCGGTCCGTTCATCTTGGTCCCGGGACCATTTTGTTCCTGAACAACATATCTCAAAGTTCCCTGATGGCCCTCCTGTCTCGTCAGGCAGTGCTGACGGGAGTGGCTGATGAGTGAGAATGTGTTTTAAATGGACTAATGCCATAAGAGTGTTACCATGGCTTATCTGCTGACCCCTGGCTCCTGCTGTTACTGTACTCTGTACTCTGTGTGTGTGTGTGATGTAGTTGATTTGTGGGAAGTCGACAGTGGTGTGTGTGTGCGCGAGCGAAATATGTAGTTGATTTGTGGGAAGTCGAAAGTGGTGTGTGCTTGTGTGTCTATTATAGTGTAATTATTGGTCGGTCTGTCTGCTTTGACATTCAACAGACATACAGACTGACACACAGGTGACAATGCACACAGAGAGGTGCCGTCTGTCTTCTGTCTGTTCTCTCTTTGCGTTTCTTTCCAAGTGTTTCTCTGGCCTGAGGCCGATTCTACAAATGCCCTCTAAACCAGTAGTTCTCAAACGTTTTCGTACCAAGGACCCCCCCCCCCCCCAATTGACCCCATCTGAAAATATTTCGTTCCAGAAATTTTCGAGATAAAAAATAAATAAAATGTGATGTTGTGAGCTTGTAGATCTAATATTTTTGAGTACCACTGTTCTAAATCCTAAGAGTTGTCTGAAAAACCTCGGACCAGCAATCCCTCAGCACAATGTATACAGCACATCCAGGGAAAATAGCAGATCTACAAGCTCACAGTCACAACACATTGCAGAATGGCTATTTTCAGCAAGTGCAGAGTAAACTGTAGTCAACTAAGTATAGAGGGTTAATTACATCTACACATTTATGCCTCTGTTCTCTTCTCTTTTCTCTTTGAATAATTTATTAGTCCAAAAATATAAACGGCATGGAAGTACGGTAAAACATTTGGGCTAAAAGGATAACATAAATTCCTGGGGACTCGTTTCCTCCTCTTTTCTCCCACATTTCTTCTCCACTTCTCTTCCCGGTTTCTGCCCCGTTTGTTTTCTCTTATTCGTAATCTCTCCTCTCTATCCCCCATGGATTACTGGATTGTGGAGGGACTCTTTCTACAACTGCTTCAATATTAAAAAACAAGAATAGGTTGCCTCTGAGCGACGTGAAAGAGTAAGCATATGTCTGTTTTCTGTGTGCATGAAGCTGGGACTTCAATATCCGTGTCTTGTATCTTCCATCGTTAAGCTTGTTTCAGTATGGCATACGATGTATGTATGTGTGTGCCCGTGCGTGCACATTCGCTCGAAACGATATCCAGTTAATTTTGTGAGTTGTGTGTATATTTGTATATCTGAGATGGTGAGTGCTTGTGATTTGTGAAAGCCTTTTGTTGCTCTGTGTGTGTGTGTGTGTGTGTGCGTGCTTGCGTGTGTGCCCTATACCAGTGTGTGTGACTGTGTGTGACTGTGTGCACAACGTGTGTGTCAATGCACATACCTCCATTATAAACCTGCTGTGTGTACTCCTGTGTGTTCCAGTAATGCAAGGTTCTGAGGCCAAAACGGGCCTCGTCTGGAGGCAGGCCAGGTATGTACAGTCCTCCAATCAGCCTCGCCGGCACCGCAGTTCTTTTTCTTTTTTTTCCCCTTCTTCCAACCAATCAGCTTCCAGTGCTTGATGAGCAGACTTGTTGTGTCTCTGGTTGTGGTGCGGTCTCCTCCTCCTGCCACTGAAAACCCTCCTGTGGCTCGCTCGCTGTCTCTCATGATTGATCAATTTGATCCGCATGACATGCCAACCGAATCAGTGCAGGAAGTGATGTCATGAACCAGGAAGTGATGATATGGTGGTGCTGGCTTTTTGGGTGTGTTCTCTGAGGGTGTGTACTCTGGGTGTCCGGGGTGTCTTTCTGCCTCAGCCTTTTGCAATGAAATTCATCTGTGCTCTGTGCTGTTCGTAAACAAACTCTGACTCTTTTGAATCACCCCCCTCCCCCACCCCACCCTCAACAAACACACACACACACACACACACACACACACACACACACAGAGACACTTCCGAAAATAAATACATCGTATACGGTATAAGAAATATAACTGACTGTAGTCATCAGCAGCTTAAATGTTTCACAGTTTCCACTGAATACCTTTTTTTTAATCTTAAGGGTGACTCAGGCCGATAAATTCGCTGAATTTGTCTGCATGCTTGTCTTGTGTGTGCCAGCGTAAAGCAAACACTGCAGACCAGATTTGTTGAGCTTCTCGGAAAAAAGAAGGTTTATATTTCCCTGTGCAGGCAGTCTTTTAAATTTTCAGTCACGTGTAAGAGGATTGCTGGTCAGTGCTGTGGAACAGGACTTTAAGACCCTTAATAAAGACGTAATTGCCCAGCACTATATGGGACACACATAATGATAACATGCACGATAAAAAGTAGCTTTTTCTTTCTATTTTTAGGAGCCTATAGAGAGACAGAAAACATGGCACCTTTACCCCATTAACTTGAGGCCGATTCTACGAATGCCTTCTAAATCAGTGTTTCTCAAACTTTTTCGTGTTAAGGACCCCCACACACACACAATGATAAAAAATAGCAGATGTACAAGCTCACAGCCTGGCACGGTTTCTGCCCAACAGCAACGACATACTGTATTGCTGTTTATAATTTCAAGCAGTGGAACAGTGGATCTTTTGGGATGGTGTTGAGTGTGGAACCCACTGACATACAGTACTGCTGTGTAGGGTCACAAACCACAGAGTCTTGATCCATAGTTCTAGAGCAGGGGTGCCCAAAAGGTAGGTTGTGATCTACCAGTAGATCACAAAGGTTGTGCAGTTAATTACATGATGCCCCTAAAAATATATAATTTAAATATAAAAATGCATCTGCCACTTGAATTAAGGCGACTTGACTTGATTGACATAAAAAAGGGCCTGTCAACCCAAACCCACAATGCCATATCTTCTTTGTTTTCAAGAGTGTTGCGCACAAACGTCAGTAGCATTACAAAGTTATGTACCAAAAGAAGAAGAAAAAAACACATTTTACCCTTCTATTATGAAACATCAACGCCACTATACACGCCACTAGGTACATTTTGTTGAACTATTTTCAGCAATGGGATAAAATACTTTTTGTGGGTAGATCTCGTTTAGCTGGGCATTTTGAAAGTAGCTGAAGTCAAAAACGTGTGGGCGCCCATGTTCTAGAGACACTCTGCTGTAGAGCTTTTTGGCAGCTCTCCTCCACCGATAAGGAACAGTACTGTTTACCAACACTGATAAGGCTTGTGTGACTGAGTTCCTGTGTGTGGCTTTATCAGTAGAGAGGGAGGTAGTTTACAGTCGGGCCATTTCTGAGGTCCTGTTTATATTATCACAGCCCCCAAGCAATACTTTAGCTTCAGCCTCACTTCAGAGGAAGATAAAGGAGGACGCTTTACGGAAACCATTCTTGATGAGTTGTGTTTCCCTGGTGTTTCCTGTTCCTCTCCAAGGAAAGTGGATTGTTTTTACATTTTCGTCTTTGCAATTTTAATTTTTTTACTATTTTGGAAAAAAAGGAAAGGGGAAAAAAACATTTTCGAATAGTTCTACAAGCTCACAAAGTATCGATGTAGATCGACACTTGGTGAAAATAGGGCCCTAAGGTCCCTATTTCATATTTTTTCTTTTTTGGTGACAATATGGTGCTAAGGTCCCTATTTTTGTATGTGCCTTACCCCTTATCCCTAAACTTCTTTGCATTATTATTATTATTATTAATAGTTTAAATAGCTGATCTACTGTAACTAGCTGTAACTGTCAATGTAGGCCCACTATATTGCTTTTTTTTCCTTCAAAATAGTTAAAGGCAAAGAAGTTTAGGGATAAGGGATAAGACATGTGCGGAAATGGGGACCTACGTCTCTTTGTTGCTTGTAAAGTAAAAGATGACAGACCACCCTGTCGAAGCCACAGAGTTGACATGAACTTGGTGACTCCCCCACTATCGTCCTTCCTCTCCTTTCCTTCCCCTCGTTCCAAACCCACACTTTAGATTTTTTTTCTTTTTCACGAGACCCCTCTCCTTCCCCTGAGTAATGTGTCTGTCTTAGTGTCGTCCTACATCATGTGATTATAGTGGCCTTGTGCTGGATTTGCTGGGTTGCCATTTTGATGCCAATCTGCCCCTGGCTGCCCTCTGGCCATATTATCTGTGATGTGTGTCAGCTGTTATCTCATTCCATATCTCTGCATCTGCCACTGCCCTCTGTGTGACCCCATGCCTCTTGCGTATTTCTGTCAACTGCTCTAGCTCTCTGTGTCGAATTATGCATCTAACATACGGTATCCGTAATCGGACTAGATAACTCACTTATTTATTAATGTAATCTCTTTGAAAGCGATAGACGGCTGAGTATGAAATCTAAAATTACCCGTGTTAACCAGTGGTAGAGTCGGGGTTAAAAGGTCTCCCGTCATTAAAAGTTGAACAGGCTCCACGCTGTGTTACAGTAGATGTACAGTACAGGCGCCACAGCCCGTTCGTCTCCTGTCAAACGCAGCAAGCACAGCTGTCAGGGTGGGTAAAAGCTTCCGTCTGGGACTCCACTGCGTTCAGTCTCTACTCTCTAAACAAAGATTGCACAATGCCCAGAAGACAGCCAGACGCATGCCTAGAGGTCAGAATTGGGTCACAGATGCTCTGGAGAGAACCGATTTATATTCACGTTAAGACTAATGTTCATCTCGCTACACTCGACAATTTTTGCAACAATTACAATATAGGCATTTAATCCAGAGCGATTTACAGTAAGCATGGTAAAAACAAGGTAATACATCAAATGCATATACATTGTCATCTAGCATCATAGGTAAACCTATCATCAGTCTAAACAGTATAATATCAAAACATAAAATAAATCTCTGCGTTAAAACTATACAAACTACAAACTATAATACATTGTTTTTTTTAACGGATGGAGAAAGCCTGATCCTTGACATGACTATGGAAAAGTGGTGATTGATCTTGCATATCGTCTCTGATATGTATGTTTCAGGACTCAGAGTTCCAAGAGTTAAATAAACGAACCTATGCTGCGTGCACGAGTGATCACAGATTTAAATAATCTTAAATGTGGACCTAATATTAACCCACAATACTATACCCATTTTTATTCTATTTACTTGCATAATGGGAACACTTTCTGCAGGTTTTGTTAGCGAGGTGCGAAAACTGTGAATGGCTGTGCGCCCAGGACAGCCCTATCGTCTGCTCACCCCTGCCTGTCGGGCAAGTACTTGCCCAAAGGTCATGTACACTTGCCTGAAAAATAAATTGTGATAGGTACAATTTTAATTACTATTCATTTTAACATTTTATTTTTACTTTACGTGCAAATGATGCGTTTGTGCAGTGGACATACCTCAACATTTATGTCAAATTTTAAATTCCACAGGCCTCTTGTGTTGTGTTTATAGTGAACTAAAGACAGTTGCTTTCCCTATTCAAACGCCCTTGCCCAAACGTTTTATTTACTTAAGACGGGCAGTCTGAGTCGGCCAACCGCTAGTGTCAACCCCTGCACCGGCTTCCCCGATTGGCCACTTCGACTAGTCCACTTCACTGATTGGCTGAGCTTTGAGTGTTGTGCTGCTTCGCCAATATAAATGGCAGCATGTGAAATGGAACACATAGTGTGAAATCTGTGTGCGAACGAAAGCGGCAGCGTGCCACGAAGCAAAACTGAAAATGATATTCTTCAATATACATGAATAAATTATTTTCTTATAAATTATCTGCTCCTTTTCATAGTAGGACGGCAGTTCTGTAGGACCACAGTGTCTCCTCTTCCTTCTTTCACTTCATAACCCAGCACACTCTTTACTTTACTTTACTTTCCAGTTTCCAATGCCATCCATACATCCATACAGTCTACATTCACATCTCATCTTTATCTCTCTTTACCCCCCCCCCCCCCCCCCCATCTCGCTTTGTCACTCAGCTTGCTCTATGCCTCTTCTTTTTTGGTAAAACCACATTTTTATTTGAATTAAATCTAACTAAATATACTTTTTTTTGTCTAGTGTTGTTTTTTTATTTCATTGGTTTTTATATGCCTAGTTAACTATAAAAAAAACTATTTTGTTGGTTTTTATAATTAACTATAAAAACATTATCCTGGTCTCTCCACCCAGCCTGGTCATCTGCACCACCACCACCACACAGCCCCCTGGCTCCCCTGGAGATGGACTCCCCCCTTCCCACAGGACCACCTCACACTCGTGTCTCACCCCCACCAGCTTGTCTCACCACCTATTATTTCCTGTCAGACTTAAGCTGTGGACAGAGGGGGCAACATCTTAGCAACAACTGTTACTTTTCAGCAAAACCTTGCAGACCGACGAGCTCAAAATTTCACTTTGTGACGCGTTTTGAGCTTGTCGATCTGCTACTCTTGCTGCTTTTGTGTGACACTGTAGTATATAATCAAGTAGGGCGTTAATTTACAAAAAACCCACAAAAGGTTTGAACATGGAGATGGGAGGTTTCTGCCTGACGACAATGCTTTCCGTCTCCATCCTCCATCCTTGACTACTACAATGCCATTCTCCTCCCCCTTCAGCCCACCTCTGCCGTTCCTTCCAACCTGTGGTGTCCAATCCCCAAAACTATTTAATTCCAAATGAAACACGTCACCACTCATCTGCGATGAGCTGGATGGCAGCACTTTTCTGTCCCTAACTCGGGAATGAGACGAGTCATCTCATTCCTGAGTATCTCATTTCTGAGTTAGGGGCCGAAAAGCGCTGCCATTCTGGATGATTGGTCAGTACCGAAATGCCAATAAGACTAATTTTACATCCTGATGGCAAAATAAAGGGTAGTGGGTCGCACACACCAAGACTGCAGTTCAAATCCAGCCTTCATCACTGATGAAGGCACTGATGAAGGCAAAAAAACGTTTATTTTGATATGTTTTGAACGGGTGACGCACCTATAGTCAGAGCGCAGTGGTCATATGAAGATACATCCTGGTGGCACACAGTGCTGTTATCAAGCACTAATAGCAGCACTGTGTGTGCAGGATATATACAGTATACTTCAATGTTCCTGCTGCAGGGAACTTCTATATCGGTGCAGGGGTAGACATTAAGGGACATTTGCCACTGGTCCTCTGGGCCAACAATGACTTTTCAAAATGACTGGCTCTACCACTGTTGCTCCTGGCCCAGGAACATTGCCTTTTAAATTCTGTTTTTTTACAGCATTAATGTTACGTGGGCATGTGGAAGGTGCATTCTGCTAGCCCGGAGGGTCTACTAGTTCTCCCGGGCCACCGGGGCCATTTATAATGTCCATCCCTGCGGTGCTGCAATCGGTGCTTGTCAGCCAATTCATTCTAAAACATGTTGAAAAGACATACTGTACTTTACTGCAAGCTCTAAACTCATTGCTTCGCGCCGTGTGTTGAACTTGTGTATCAGCTACTTTTGACGCTTTCGTGTGACGCTGCAGTATGATCAAGTAGGGGCGTTAATTTATGAAGAAAAAAAAATCTCTCTCTCTCTTCTCTCTCACTCACACTCACACCAGTATTAATTTTGACAGCAAATTTGGATGACGTTTTAGTCATAGTTTTTAGAATAAAATTCAAACCTGAAATGTTTTCGTTTTAGTCTAGTTTTAGTTGACTAAAATATCAGATGTTAATCTACAGTTGATTTAGTTGACTAGCTGTGATGGCGTCGTAATGCCTGCTTAGCGATTATTTTGGACGTTTTTGCACGCACCCGCGGCCCACAGGAGCTCGATTGTATTCAGCTCTTCTTTTCACGCTTTCACGATCCCTGCTGATCCAAGCGAGAACGCACGCGCCACTCGCTTTCCGTTCGAAGCGTCACTCTCTCCCCATGCCTCTCTCTCTCTCTCTCATGGTGAGACTGAGTATTCAGTGTTGAGGTGGCATCAATGTAACATGTTGGGATTGACATCCACTCTCAACTCTGTTGAAGGAAGTAACGATAGCTCACACACTGTGTGTATATGTTGAAGGATTTGTGTATTTCTCGCTTTCATTTGAATTTGTCCAATATATTTTGTTTTTTGTTCTGAATAATATGTAATTATATTACTGCTTTACACATTAAGCTTGAATGAATTTAATTAAAGTTATTTTAGTTTTTTCTACATTTCATGGTTGCTTCAAAAGAAATCTCGAGTTAATGAACAAACCATGACTAATACCTAAATTGATCTAAATTAATTTGCCTTTATTTAATGTTTTCTATTTTCCCAATATGCTATGTATGTTTTTGACTTTGGCACAGCTACAGTGGTACAGTGCTGGTTGAGGCCAGTCTACAGTGTTGGGCAGTAAAGTCATTTTTGACTGTGACATTATTACTTTACCAAGTCAAGAGTGGTGTAAGTGTAATTAAATAGCACCAAAGTCTCCTTAGAGCTTTTAGATCGCGTCATATAAACAAATCACCCCGGACATTTTACTCTTGTGGACATGAAGCACCAACTGACAGTAAATTTTTTTACACATTTTATCAGTACAAAATAACACAGACGTTACAACTGTAACTCAATATAATAAACCAGGGGTTTTCAACAGGTGGTCCGTGGACCACTGGTGGTCCGTGAAGGTATTGCGTGTGGTCCCTGACCATGCATTTAGTAATGTAGCAAAGTGAAGATTTTGTATTTTCTTCCACGGAACAGTGCACTAAACCTTTTGTGCACTGTTCCGTAGAAGTGTGTCAATGTTGTCAGAATTACTGGGAAGTCTGAGGTTAAAAAATTCCACAGAAAAGGGTAAGTGTACCAGTTACCTCATTGAGTCATCATTATTAGGAAACAGTATTCCATAGCAAGTGTTACGAAAGCACTAATCTTAGCCCATATCCCATTGCAACACAACAGTGGTCCCCAGGTTGATTCTTAGTCAAGGTGGTGGTCCCTGGTTCACAATCAGTTGAAAACCCCTGTAATACGACCCAGTATATGAACACAGTTCTTATATGACACAATCTAAGATTCCCCTATGGGAAACCCAATACAAAAAGGACTTTGGTATTCTATTACTAATGAAGTAACTCCGCATTTTTTTGTTTTATTTTTCTGTATACTGTGTCGGATCAGATTTGAGAGGCTGCTCTGTGTGAAGTTTGGGTGATTTGTAACTTCTCCTGTGAGGTGAATTATTGTAACAATTTGGTTATACAAGTAAGTCACTAACTTAGAAGATAATATATTGTACATTACTTTAACTACCCTCCACCCCCTTCTGAAAAAAAGTCTCCTCGCATAGGCAGACTATTCCACAATCTCTGAATGCTAGCATACGGTATAGAGTCCGGAATTACAGCCCCTGAATGCCGATTCCGGAAGTTGTTGTCTGTTCGTCATTTCCACTCACGAAAAAATATTTTTGAACTTTCATTTCTGCTTCGGTTTAGATTTACAGTAGGACACATTTACTTGGCTGCAAAGATAGGTTTGGGATCCTTTAGAATTATAATGATTCCTTAACGTCTTAACTAATTCGTGCCATTTGTACACTACACCGGTAACGGCAACGGTTCCAAATGTGACAGAATCTATTCCGGTTCCTCCGGTTCCTCCGGTTCCCGATCCCCAACCTATGCAAAGATGAAATGGAATTGCACAACTGTTACTTGCACAGCTGAACCAATGAAGATGATTTTTTTAACAAAATTTAGTTAACTGTTTACAATATAACTGTGACCAAAGGATGTAGTATGTCTATTCTGCATATATACAGTATATCCAGAATCTGTATGTGTTTAGTGTAGTACAGGAGAATAAAGAGATGCCTACTCGTGTGTGTGAGTGAACCGTGCATATGTTCTGTTACATATGTGGTACTGTCAGCAATGTAACATGACACATTTGGGCACAACCTCGCCATCTTTGTTCATCGATAGTTCCCCTACCAATAAACCCCTGTCATGTTATGGCTAAGGAGTGAGCTTAAACATAATTTCTGTGAAGGCTTTCCACAAGTTTCCACAAGTGAGTGAATTTGTCTGATATCCATCGGTTGTTTAATGCTGTGTCACGCTGTGGCTCTCTCATCGGCTCTTGGGACTAGGCATGTACAGGTCAGGTGGACAATGGAGCTGTGGCTCAGGAGGTAGAGCACGTCGTCCAATGATCCGTGGGCCGGTGGTTCGTATCCCAGCTCCTCATGTCCACATGTCAAAGTGTCCTTGGGCAAGACACTGAATCCTACATTGCCTCCAATGAGTTGGTCGGTGCTAGCTTGCCACCATTGGTGTGGTAACTAAGTGAGGACGCTGGCGTTGACTGTTTGCCACCTCCCATTGTATAGTTTGAATGAATGAACCATTGTAAAGCGCTTTGAGTACTAGGAAAACGCTATAAAAATGCAATTCAATATGCAGTGCTTAAATGGTGCATTTATATAGCGCCTTTATCCAATGCGCTTTACATAGATTGTGCATTACATTCACCCATTCACACACACATTCATACACCGATTGCGGCGGAAGCCATGCAAGGTACCGACCAGCACATCGTGAGCAATTTGGGGTTCAGTGTCTTGCCCAAGGACACTTCAATTTACAATTTAGGCATTTAGCAAACGCTCTTAATCCAGAGCGATTTACAATAATCAGGAACAAAAGCATGGGAATACATCACAAAAGCATTTATCATAAAACATGCGTAAGCTAAGAAAGTAACAGTGGAATATCTATATTATGAGACTATACATATAAGCTATATATATACTACTATGCTATACAGTACATAGGTGGGTTTTCAGACTACGGCGGAAGATTGGGAGTGATGCTGCAGTTCTGACTGCAATGGGCAACTTCGACATGTAGACAGGGACCCCTGGGGGTCCCCAGACCCACACTTTGGGAACCACTATCATAGAGAGTGATGTGTGCTGATGTGACTTCTCGTGAGAAAAAAATCAATTTCTGTCACTGGCAAACACTAACATTATCACTTTACAGTATCTAATTGCATTTGCCACGTCTGTTTTATCAGTGAATTATCACATTTATCAGCAGTTATTGTGATACGTCCTAATATGTATCCTGATACATACAGTACAGTCATGGTGACCTATTGTAGTTTTCCAAGAAAAGGAATTAATCTTGTTTTGGAAAACATGTCTGGTTAATACGTTATTCATATAACTATTGTTCATACATCAATCAATCAAATCTTGTCTTACATGAAATGTGTAAAAAGTACTGTGGGAGGCATCAGAGGTTTGTGTGTGTGTGTGTGCGCACGCACGCGCTCATGCTCTATTGTTTGTCATAACATGTGCAGCTATGTACAGTACTATTTACCAATGCTGTGTGCGCTTGCACATGCGCACTTGAGAGGGGGGCTGTTCCTCATTCCCTCCAGTCTCCATGCAGTATGTATGTAGTAATATACATCTCATATGCCTGTACCTCCAGGCTACAGTACAGATGTATGAATACCTCCTAGAGTTGATAAAAGAGCTTCTGTGAAAACCACTATATCGCTGTTGTCGGGCAGAAACCTCCTATCTCCACATAACGTTTTGTGTGTGTGTTTTTTTTTAAATTATTAATAACGCCCCTACTTGATCACAACATCACACAAAAGTAGCAGATACAGGGGTGCCCGCTGGCCAAGTAGTGGTCCAGGTGTATGCCATTATTGGCTTTGGCCTGACAGCAAGTCGTGTGTTCGAGTACTGTTCATGGCGACCTTTGCTGCATGTCTCTCCCCTCTCTCTCACTCTTTCCTGTCCATCTTCACTTCACTATCAATAAAGGCAGATTAGCCAAAAACTAATTTGAAAGAAAAAAAATTAGCACATACACAAGCTGATACATTTTAAAGATTTGTTTTTGGCTTTTCTGCCTTTATTGATAGTTTCAAGTGAAGATAGACAGGAAAGAGTGAGAGAGAGAGAAGGGGAGAGACATGCAGCAAAGGTCGTCATGAACGGGACTCGGACACGCTGTCAGGCCAGAGCCTATATGTGGCATGCGCCTGGACCACTCGCCCAGCCGAAAAGTAGCCCGTTTTGGACATATGAGGTTTCCACCCGACGGAGACGATATTAAATGTCTGGCTGAAGGATATGCCTTTGATGGCTGTAATATGACAATACGTCTTCCCCACACAACTTATTGCTCCCAACAAAGACGTGAAAACCGCAGGATGAACTGAGCCTCAGGGAAAATCTAACCTTTCATATTGGGCCTTTTTTTCCCTCTTTTCTTTAAACTAATATTTTGGACAGACAACCATTCATTTCCAATGGGATATTATTATGGGATATTACGGTTGTACCCACACTTCTTTCATGACCACCACCGCACAACCAAGCATAGACTTTTCATCCGAATTGCTCTCATTTTCAGGTTTTAACTCAAAGGGCCCTATTTATGCTGGTGCCTTACCCCTTATTCCTAAACTTCTTTGCCTTTTTTACTATTTTGAAAAATATTTTTAAATATTTCAAATAGCCGCTCTTCAAGGTCACAACGTGCCGATGTAGATCGGCTATTTTTAAATGTTTTTAAAAATAGTTAAAAATGGAACTCGTAACCCGCGTTCCACGACATTTATTCCATTGTCTTTCCACGCATAATACGCCAATCCCGCTATTTGTTGTCTCCACCAGGCCGATGGCATGGGGAGAGAGTACTGTATGTTTTGCACTCCGTCCGTCCGTGTGTCCGTCCGTCCGTCTGTTACCAGCTAATCTCCGGCACCGTTAAACAATCCCGGCAGTCACGGTATCTTGTCAATTATACTATTGTGCAATGTGGCACCAGCTAAAGTGTGTGTGTGTGTGTGTGTGTGTGTGTGTGTGTGTGTGTGTGTGTGTGTGTGTGTGTGTGTGTTATGACATACACACAGGCCACACTGTTACCATGTCATCTTTCCTTGGGTTCGTTGTTTTTTGTCTAAATGGCCCCTACATTACTCAAGATAGTACAGCAATCGTTTGGTATTGGTTAGTAGAAACAATCATTACTTAATTATTACACATCCAATGTTGACAAGACGTTATAAAATGTCTACTGTTTGAATCCTGTCACCATTTATCAGTTGTGCTAACGAGGGAGAATCCATTCACCGCCATGCAGGCCACAGGTGAGTTTGATAGTCATCATGTCAGTTACTGTTATGCATTTTAAAACCCCATTTATTTCTGCTTGTATGCCGGCGTCGAGCACAGAAAATACAGAACCACTTAAACCCAATATGGTTGAGCGCGGGGAAATCTTTCACGGAAAATAGCCGATCGACAAGCTTTCATTTTCACAATACGGATGTTGGCGTTTAAAGGACAATTTTGTTTTTGCTTTTCCATTTACGGCTTCCTTTCGTTTTAACGATATTAGCTATTTGGCTAAATATAAGATTAATTAGATGATTAATAATAAGATTGTATGGTTATTTCTTTGTTATTTACTATAGTCCTACTAGACCCCAGGAAATTTCATCTGGCCACAAAAGATCACGGGATCTACTGAATGTGAAGGGGGATACTAGAGGGATGCCATACTGTGTGTTGTAGGCTCAATATGTCAGTTTGTCAACATGAACCTTGGTTGAAAAAAGGTTGTCCTTTAAGTTGTTAATGTCCAAGCACTGCAACGTGTTGAGTTTGTTGACCTTTAGTTTTCTGTGCTTAACATGGCCGTGCAACCCATTATGAATCTTTAAAACAAATACTTAACACTCTCTCTCTCTCTGTCTCTCTCTCTCTAGTATGACCATGGTGGCTGATCTGCTGGAGACCTGTGTTGATGATGTCATTAGGACCCCTGCTGTTCCCATAGTGGTGGCGACTGAGGAGGCGGGGCCAAGCGGTGCCCAGTCATCATCCAGCATCGCTGGAGACGAGGGACTATGTCTCACCGGTAGGCAGGCACACACACACACACACCAAGACTAGGCTACTGTGTGTGTATCACAACTATTACCCTTAAACAGCTTAACATTTGTGTAAAATTGCTGTCCGGAAGGATCCTTGTGTTGTTTTTGCTTACTGTAAAAGTCTGCTAAAAGCCTAAATTGTAAACCATTCAAATTCTAAAGCATCAAGAGTAGCGGATCTAGAAGCTCGAAACGCGTCACTTTGTATGCTTTTCGTCGCGGAACAGAATTGGGACCAAATACGTGTGTGTGTGTGTGTGTGTGTGTGTGTGTGTGTGTGTGTGTGTGTGTGTGTGTGTGTGTGTGTGTGTGTGTGTGTGTGTGTGTGTGTGTGTGTGTGTGTGTGTGTGTGTGTGTGTGTGTGTGTGTGTGTGTGTGTGTGTGTGTGTGTGTGTGTGTGTGTGTGTGTGTGTGTGTCAGACGCAGCAGCTCGTCTGAAGCAGTTGGAGTTGGAGGGCAATTCTCTGGCTGCTTCTCTACGACCCAGCGTCAATGTAAACATGGTCCTGAACAACCAGGTGACGGTCTAGTGACAGTCTATCTTCCTGCTATTTTCGATGTAAACATGGTCCTACATGGACTACAATTCCCATAATGCTTTGGTGCACTGCTCCTCCTTGTGGAGAGGGGGGAGGGCTGTTTTACTGAGACATGTAGTCTAGGAAGGAAGTGAGACCAGTGCCTGTGAGTAACTTGAGTATAGAGACATTATTGACATAATTTATTATGTTATACTTGAAAAGTATAGTGTACAACGCACCATAAAGTGATGCATTGTAAGTGTGTAGATCAGCTATTTCAGTTTTTTTTATATATATATTTGAAAATGTATTTTCAACATAGAAACAATTTAATAATTGCTAATTAATGATTAGACAATTATGTAATATCCGTGACGGGCCAATATGTGTGTGCGTGTGTTTGTGTGCACGTGTGTGCCCCCAGGAGGACATGGTGAAGCTGACAGAGAAGTGTGTTCTGAACAGCGTGGGCAGCGGTCCGGTCACGGTGCTCGCTCCACTGCCCCCCCCAGAGGACCTGAAGAGTAACATCCTAAAGGCCCAGGCAGAAGCTGCTGCCCTCAAGGTGTTCATTTACACTCCATTAGTACCACAGCGTTTTAAGCATTATGTTATACTTTTAGCTGTTGAAAAATCATTTTTACCTAAAATCTTTGCTTCTGGGGTGGTCCCTAGATCAACATATTTTCAGCTGTGGGTCGGCGGCCAATTACATATCAGTTCTGGGGTCTTTGACATGAAAATTGTTTGAGAACCGCTGACATAGAGACATGAGGTTTTTCTGAAAACTAGAAGACATTTGTAGAATCGAACGGTCTAAATGGGTTATACTCCGTAGTACTACAGTGTTAGTTCATACTCCGTAGTCTGACAAAAAAAAGCAAAACATTACAATAAAGCAAGGACACATGAAAACGGAACAATCGGTACTGGTGAAAATCAAGAAATCAATACAGGACGATAATGCCTGTCTGAAAAAGTGGGTCTTTTAAAGTTAAAAAAAAAAGGTCCATAGAGGCCACAGATTTCAGGTGGTAGGTGAGGTCGTTCCATAGCCTACGGGGAGAAACTAGCAAAGGCTCCAACACCTTTAGTTTTGCTGGAGGAACAACCAACAGGGCTTGGGGAAAAGAACGGACATCCAAGCTAACGGCACACCGTATGTCAATGTGCTGTTGGCTTGTAGCTCTGTTCTTTTTTTGGGGGGGGATGATACCATCACAAGCTGGAGTGCAGATGCCCTATCTACCTAGTCTATGACTGGACTGGTCCACCGGAACTGGCGCACAAAGTTGTGTGCTCCATGGGCACAAAATTGCGGCCGTGGAATTCTCGGAAATTTAATATAGGATACTTTTAATGAAATCTTGATCCGGGACGTGCACTGTGCACGTCCGTTGCGGTGTGAGGATTTCTTTGCGTCTGTCCAGTCAGTGAGACCGGGGCCACCGGGCATGCTCAAACATGTGGTGTGTGGCCCCAAACTGGAGCGGCTTGGATCGGCGGGCGGTCCTCTCTAGGTTCACTCCTACCCTTTTATAAACTCTGCAACGTTAAAACGGCTCCATCACTGGTCATAAATCAACTCACTGAACTCTGTGAGTTCTCACATTCTCCTCTCCTCTCCTCTACTCACCCTCTTCACTCCTCTACTCACCCTCTTCACTCCTCTACTCACCCTCTACTCACCCTCTCCTCTCCTCTCCTCTCCTCTCCTCTCCTCTCCTCTCCTCTCCTCTCCTCTCCTCTCCTCTCCTCTCCTCTCCTCTCCTCTCCTCTCCTCTCCTCTCCTCTCCTCTCCTCTCCTCTCCTCTCCTCTCCTCTCCTCTCCTCTCCTCTCCTCTCCTCACCCTCTCCTCACCCTCTCCTCACCCTCTCCTCTCCTCTCCTCTCCTCTCCTCTCCTCTCCTCTCCTCTCCTCTCCTCTCCTCTCCTCTCCTCTCCTCTCCTCTCCTCTCCTCTCCTCTCCTCTCCTCTCCTCTCCTCTCCTCTCCTCTCCTCTCCTCTCCTCTCCTCTCCTCTCCTCTCCTCTCCTCTCCTCTCCTCTCCTCTCCTCTCCTCTCCTCTCCTCTCCTCTCCTCTCCTCTCCTCTCCTCTCCTCTCCTCACCCTCTCCTCTACTCACCCTCTCCTCCTCTCCTCTCCTCTCCTCTCCTCTCCTCTCCTCTCCTCTCCTCTCCTCTCCTCTCCTCTCCTCTCCTCTCCTCTCCTCTCCTCTCCTCTCCTCTCCTCTCCTCTCCTCTCCTCTCCTCTCCTCTCCTCACCCTCTCCTCTCCTCTCCTCTCCTCTCCTCTCCTCTCCTCTCCTCTCCTCACCCTCTCCTCTACTCACCCTCTCCTCTCCTCTCCCTCCTCCAGGGCTCTGTGTCTGTGGATGAACACGCTGTCATTTCCGGAGACAAGAACTGTAACCTGCAGGAGGCTGCTGCCAGGTGCACGCACACACACACACACACACACACACATGCTTGTATTTCCATATTTGTGAGGACATTTTAGGACAGCAATTTTATGAATATTATTATTTTCTATTTATTTTTCTCAATTTGTAAAATTGTGGAAAATAGCAGTTCTGCACATTATGAGCACGTGAACCTCAATGTCTAATCCTAACACTAGCCCCATCCTGAATGTTTTCATAAAACAACAATTTTCTCATAATCTCATAATGTAGAAACTGTCGTGAAACTGTCATGGAAAAATTAAGCAGCTATTGGAACCATAAACTTTATTTGCTGAATTGGTAACAAGGTGGCATGCCACTATTTTGAATGTCTCTCATATTTGGAAATTGAACAACATTATCTTTGTCGGTACAAACCTCATATTTCCTAAACTGTTACGTTTCAGGATTTAAAAGTAAATAACAATAGTATCAGATCTGATAGTTTTGTGTGATGCTGTAGTATGATCAGGTAGGGTAGGGTGTTAATTTGCAAAAAAAACATGGAGATGAGCGGTTTCTGCCCAACACCGACGATATGCTTTAAGACGATGGTTCCCAAACTTTTCAGGTCGAGACCCAAAAGAGAGATTAGTCTCCTGGGACCCAAACTAGTGAAAATAGCAGATCTACAAGCTCACAACGCGTCTCTTCGCTTCACGTTGTGAGCTTGTAGATCAGCTATTTTCACTACTTAAACATTTGTTTTCTAATTTATGGAATTTCTTAGATTTAGTTTAATTCCAGATTTATTTGAATGCTTATTGGGAATGTCTTTTCATGTTTTTTATATATATATATATAATTGTAATTTAAAACAAAATGTAGGAAACAATAAATAAACGTACCCATAATAATGTGTCCGCAGCCCACAAATAGGTCCCGAACCAGATGTTGTGTACCAGTTTAAGCCAATGGAGAGAGACATCAGTAAATTGTCATTGTGGGGACATCGTCTAAAATCTCAGTGGCAGCTTTTATCAGTGTGTGTCTGTCTTGGAATGTGACCGGGCCTCTTCTCTACTCCCTCTTCGTTGCTGTCAGGCAGAAACCTTTTATCTCCATGCGTATGACTTTTGTCCTGTTATGACTTTTGTTTTTTTGTAAACGATTGCCCTTCTTTCGGAGTACAGGTCTGTCGTGCAAAAGTATCAAAATGGTCCAATCTGCAAGCTCACAATGTGTGGCGACGCACTGCGTCCTAACCTTGTAGATCGGCTTTTTTTTAAAGGGAAACTTTAACCAATGAAAAATATTAACAGGAGCTTGCGACTAGCAATAACTACATTGGATGCGCCGGAACACCTTTTCCCCCCGCCCAATAACCCCCAAACCCCCCCCCTCCAACCTCTCCAAAATGCTGATTAGTCCACATGCATATTCATGAGGCGTCTTGGCATAACTCGGCTGTGACATCAGCGCCACTCCATCCTGCAGGCTGTGTGCTGTGAGTGACAGGCATGGACATTGTTATGTTATTTTGTTATTTTGACAGCTTTTTTTTTTTAGGGAATGTAAAACAGGCATCATTGCCATGGGGACTGGGAGGGGGATTAGAAGAAGCAGACGTATTAAATATGGTTGGCAGAGTAGGCGATTAGGCACATTCCCCCCTCCCTTCCCCTCCCCGTTCTACATTCAGTCTTACAGTATTATGTTGTGTTTTGTAAATTGCACATTGCTAATAGTGTCTTATCTTTCCAAGTACGAGAATTCATGTTCATATTGACTTGGACTCATGGTGCATAAGGGGATAATATTTGATCTTTCTCCTGTGACTCATGGCTTTATATCGTTTCTGTTCAGGCAGAAAACTTGTATCTCCAAATGACATAAAATGAATGTCCTACTTCATCATACAAGAGTGTTTTTCCCTTCTTCCACCAAACAATGGGCGATGTAATAACAAATAACCCACCTATAATCTCTAAATAGCCGACCTCTAAGCTAGGCTTGTAGGTTGGCTATTTTCGGTGAATATTCCCCCCCAGAGTAGGGAAGCTAGGGGTGGTCCGAGTGGTTAGGAATTTCAGGAACAAAAGAAACGCCAGAAACGGGTCTTTGTCAGAGTTCTGTGAA
Source organism: Protomyctophum parallelum (assembly GCF_964188405.1). Lineage (NCBI taxonomy): Eukaryota > Metazoa > Chordata > Actinopteri > Myctophiformes > Myctophidae > Protomyctophum > Protomyctophum parallelum. Next base: position 24,984,809 of record NC_139707.1, on the reverse strand, counting down.
CATTTGAATGTAATGCTGTACTGAACTGCTGTGTGGTACAGTAGGTCTAATTACTCTGTCTGTCTGTCTGTCTGTCTGTCTGTCTGTCTGTCTGTCTGTCTGTCTGTCTGTCTGTCTGTCTGTCTGTCTGTCTGTCTGTCTGTCTGTCTGTCTGTCTGTCTCTCTCTCTCTCTCTCTCTGTCTCTCTCTCTCTAGGTTGAAGGTGCGTAGTGGCCGCATGGGTAGTAACTCATCTTTGTCTGTGAGCGGTCGCCCAGACAGGCAAGACTCCTGGGACCTGCTCAAACCAGCTACCCTCATGTCATCGGCTGGACCCAGGTGTGTGTGTGTGTGTGTGTGTGTGTGTGTGTGTGAGAATGTGCTATGCTGAGTGCTTTGCACCAAGGGAAGGATGGATAAAGGAGGGAGAGGGGGGGGGGGGGGGGGATTAGCAAAGGAGGGGATCTATGGCGATGCCTGCAGGTTCCTAATCCCCCTGACACACACGCGCACACACACACACCACCCTCTCAGTCTCTGTGTCCTCTGTATTACCTACTGTCGCAATCCACGTGGATATGAATCGAAGGCGTGAGGACCCGTTGTATATGTTCTTTTGAGATACAGGTCCTAGGCCTGCGTTTAATGTAATTTTTCCATTATATTCTCGCCTATTATTCTGTCGATATATATAATTGAGAAACCGGTGTCTTTTTATATACTGTATCAACAAATCAATTTAACACATACACACACACGTCACACGCATATATATATATATATATATATATATACCGGTATGTATAACAAGAGGCCTGTGCAATAATGCATTATGGTCTCTGACTGTCGGGGTGGAAACCTCATATATTCAAAACCGTTAATCAAATTCAAAAGTGGCAGATCTACAAGCTCGAAATGCGTGGCTTTGCGCCACGTTTTAACACATTTAAACCAGGAAAGCGTCTGTGTCATTTTAAATGTTGTCGTTTTAGCAGATATACAAGTTCACATGCGCTGCAAACTTGTACATCTGCAATTTTGAACCTTTTTGAAAAAGTCTGAGAACTACTGATTTGGACGGTATTTGTAGAATCGTGTAGTAGGAAGAATCGACCTGAAAAGGTTTCCCTGGTGTAGGAGAGAACCCACAACCACTAGGTTGACCCAGGATCTGTCTTTCTGTGAGAGAACAGCACATTAAACACTGTCAGAGGAACTTTTCAGCGCAGTGTGAAATAAAGTCTGGTCTGAAAGCTGTTTGGCCTCATGAGTGGTTGTTTATTAAAACAGAAGATCAAGTCGACTGATGAGAACGCAAGTACCTCTTATGGAGACAGTTGCATATAACATGAGGCATAAAAGCAGATACAGTCGTATATATGGATTGAACAAAAAACAGGAGAGGGTGTGTCTTTCCGGCCGAGTGGTAAATCTCACTGTCAGTGCCAGCGAGCAACCAGCTCGAACCAGAAGACAAAAGATAAAACGTGGCCTTGGCGTTTTTAGGCCCTTAGAGCAGAAAAAGGAGTGAATCAGAGTCTGGTATGTAGGAACAGAACTCTGAATCACACGCATACACATCCTGTAGATAAAGAAGTACATTTAAAGTGTGTTATCTATGAACTAACTAAGGGAATCATTATATTTCCCTAACAACACACTCTCTGCTCCATACGTCAATGCTGCTGCATCAGGCAAACCATTCCAACCCAGTATGGATTCCAGCATGGCCACCGTTTACTGGGAGACAAAGCTGGTACCCGTTCTTCATTCTCTTAGCTCTTTGCTACCACCTGCTGGTCTGTCTGAGTAACGCAGCTATATTCAGCAATGTGTGTGAGAGTGGTCACATGACTTGAGTTCTGCCTGGATACTGTTGGTGTTTCTGAGTGTACAGTTGGATCGCGTGCACACACATACACACACACACACTGCAGCTTGACTATGCAATTAGCCGGGGCTAGCTTCCCCCAGGCTCATAGATGTGGTAAACACTTTTATTATTCATGCTTGTGTTGTTCTGCATAGATGGTGGATTCACTAATTGAGGGGCTTCCATTGAATGATTTCTTGTTGAGGTCTGAAATAAAAGGTTGATTGAACACGGACGCTTGGTGAATAATATACCATTAAACAACAGACAGAGTCTGCGTTCTGATTAATGAGCACACGGCACAGGGAAAATTCCTCTCTCCATATCGGGAAAGTGTTCCCATTTTATCCAAGTCAAGCGGAACCAAAATATCTGTATGTTGATTTCGTTTTGCATTTCTTTCTGTTTCAATTTAATCTCGCTTTCTTTATTTTGTTCTGTCTGTCTCTGTCTCTGTCTCTCTCTACTGATGTTCCCGTCTGTCCTTCCTCCCAGCGTTGAGAGGTTGTGTGAAGACGTGCTCTCCTCCACTCCCATGCTGCCCTGTGAGTCTGCCCCTGAGAGCCTGGCAACAAAGGTACTAACACAACACACCCATTAACCAATTAACTGCTGCCAATGAACCAATCCCAGTACCACCAGCAGCGTGGATCTCAACATACGACGCCTCAAAAGCATTCAGTCATTCATAACTTGATCGACCACTTTCATCCATGGCCAGGACATTATCGGCGGAAAAATGTTGAAAAACATCATCTAAAATATGTCAAAATGTTCAAAAGTGGCTGATCTACAAGCTCGCGACATGTCACACCGCAATGCATTGTGAGCTTGTAGATATGCTGTTTTCACTATTCGTCACACAGCATAGTATTTAGGACTAAGTCGCTAACCATTAAATCTGCGTTTAGGTGGTAATGAAATTCTATTTAACTCAAATCTTTGCTTCTGGAGGACGCTGCCATAAAACATTTTCAGATGAGGGTCGGTGGCCAATTTTTTTATAAATTTGGAGGTCCTAAAGATTGAGAACTACTGCTGTAAAATGACACGTATCAGTTCAGCAGCTGCTTTACGTTGTGCAGGTGAAGACGGAGGAGATGGAGATGCAGACCGGCTCGCTGTCTGAAAACCTCATCGACTTCACTGACCCAACACCTGTGGTGAGTCTATGCCGTTGGTTCATTGTAGAAAAGAAGAAGTTAAGAGTTGTGAAAGATTTGGAATCATTTTGAAGATTTTCAACACAAATCTTATCTTATGGGATCCCTGGCATTATGTTCAGATGGAGGTCCACAGACGCATGCATATCAATGTGGGGGTCCTTGACATGAAACTACTGGTCAACAACTCTGACATACTGTAGGCACTGACTGTGTTGTTCACTTTTCTGTATGCATGAGTGAGTGAAAGAAACTATATTATATAAATAATTAAGGAATAATATACTAAAGTAATTATTTGCGCAAGTCCAATGACATTTAATTTGAATGAAAATGACACTGAATGTCATTGTCATTCAGTGTCATTCAAAAAGAGAAACAAAAACAAAGCACAGTTTTTACGATTGGGTGTTCTGTGACTTGAAAGTTAAGGAAAGACTAAAAAGTCAAATTTAATCATCAACTTTTTTTAAATAAAAATTGTATTGCAAGAAAAAACTAAACTAAAAGAAGAAATGACAAGCAGCACATCACAGTAATCGTGAAACTATAGATACACAATACAGTCAGTTATTCATAAAGAAATACACACACAACACACATGGGCACATCAGAATGCAAAATTGCAAGATTATGGCTTTCCTGCCCTGCAATTTTGGTCTTTGTGCCCTCACAAAATGGACTGCACCAAAGGCCAAGTGGCCTTGCCCCTAAAACCACGAGATCTGCGGGGCACATTCTTTATCTTTAATCTGCAGCCATAAACCTACATTCTGTTTAGTAATGTCTGTAGTTTAATTAGGTGGGGTTTTTTTTACCTCTGCGTTTCTCCTGAGACACAGACTGTACATTTGTCACCGGAGGCGGCAGGGATTTAAATGGTGTTTACTTCCACAGAGAGGAATGTGGGAGTCACAGTATTTGGAAGTCCTATTAAATGGCTGTGTAATTAAAGACCTAGCCGGCCGGGTTGTGTAAGAGTTATGTGCAATGGTGGAAAGTAACTACAGTAAATACATGTTCAGGTATTTGTACTTTACTTGAGTATATCACATTTTCGGTATTTTTACTTCTACTCCACTACATTTCAGCGCCAAATATTGTAATTTTACTCCACTACAATTATTAGACAACTTTAGTTACTATTTACTTTGTAGATTTTGATTATTAGCCTTCACTTATTAGCCTTCACTTCAGTCACATTTCGCATTGTGAGCTTGTAGATCGGCTATTTTCAAAAGATTTTTAGTACTTTTTCTTTTGGTACTTTAAATACATTTTGATGCCAAAACTTTTGTACTTTTACTCAAGTAAAATCTGAATTCCGGACTTTTACTTGTACAATTATTTCTACATTGCAGTATTGATACTTTTATCTAAGTAAAGAAATGTGAGTAGTCTTTTTACACCACTGGTAATGTGCTGGTTTTGTATTCCAGTTGGCACCGGTGCAGCCCAAACCGCTCATCACTCCTCGCTGGATCATTCCCACTAATGTGAGTAACCGATGACTTTCTACCTGCCCGTCTGTTCAACTCTGTTCATGTGATTCGATATGATGTATTTTATTTTGTACCTGTCTTTAATAATAGTAACAAAATAATTACACTCATAATTATCCGGTCCCAGGTGTGTAGTTTCGTCATTGTGAAATTGGTCTTCTGCATTTACCCAGATATTAAGAGCAGTGTGCACCCTATACCCGCTAAAACTGGGGAAAGCATCTGTACCAGGGCATTTTAGATTTTAGCGTTGTCTATTCAAAAATAGCAGATTTACAAGCACATTTGCTATTTTTGAACATTTTAGAAAAATCTTCACAAAAGAAATTTCAGATGGGGCTACGTGGCCAAATATATAAATTTGAGACTCCCTGATTTAGAAGGCATTTGTGCCTACTGTATATCTCTCTCTCTCTCTCTCTCTCTCTCTCTCTCTCTCTCTCTCTCTCTCTCTCTCAGCTAAATGTGTATGTTCAGAATGTTTGAAGTGATTTAGTTTTTCTGCATACTGTATTGTGCATGTACATATTTATCACCCTCGATACAAGGCTGTTTGCCCCAGAGGCGCTTAAAAGGACCAAACACATTTTGGAGTTTCTTTGCTCATTTAATCATGTATTCATCTAGTAGTATTTTTGTATACTTTTCACATACTGTACTACAGTATGTTGGCCATGTTGTGAGCTTGTAGGTCAGCTATTGTTGAAAAGTTTTGAATAAAACCAGGGAAGTGTTGTTTTAGATTTTAGCTACAGTATATATCGTCTCTGTCGGGTAGAAACCTCATATGTCCAAAACTGTCAAAGTCAAAGGTAGCAGTCTAGCACATGGGTTTTCAACAGGTGGTCCATGGACCACTGGTGGTCCGTGGAGGTATTGCATGTGGTCCCTGACCATGCATTTTGTAGGATTTGTTGATTTGTTTTAAATGTTCTTTCCACTAGTTGAGAAACCGTGAACTGAATGACCTGGTGACCTATGATGAGTCCATCCATGTAGTAATTTACTGACAAGTTGGAGTTCAAGAAATTCAACAGAAAAAGGGAGTTAAGATTCTCAAGAAGGGGGAAATGCACAGGATTGTCTGGTTGAGTCATTATTATTAGGACATTTTACCAGTAGTAGTCAACGGTTGAGAAACAGTGGGAGGTATACACATGGGCTGCATAACAAGTGTTAACTTACAAAAGCACTAATCTTAGGCCATATCCCCACCCAACACAATAGTGGTCCCCAGGTTGATTCTAAGTCAGGGTGGTGGTCCCTTGTTCACAATCAGTTGAAAACCCCTGGTCTAGCAGATCTACAAGCTCAAAACATATTTACTGTCTTGAGTTGGCATAACCTTAAATATTCAGCTAGGTTGTTTTACAATTTTCTATAGATTTATGACTCAAATGGAGTATGTAAAACGTCCAGGGAAGGTAGAAAATGAGCCAAATAAAACTCCTGACTCTGGTATGGTCCTTTTTAAGTACAAAGGCTTTGTAGTTGCTGCACACCTTGGCTGATGTAGTAGCTACAGCAGTGGTTCTCAAAGTGGGGTCTGGGGATTCCCAGGGGTCCTTGGGAGTGTTACAGCGGTGCCCAGCATAATTGGTTAAGCAAACTTTTTTTAACACAAATTCTCGCTTCTGGGGGTCCCTGGCACAATATATTTTGAGATGGGGGTCTGGGGGACACGGTGGACACGGTAGTGCTGTCGCTTCACAGCTAGAAGGTCCTGTGTTCGATTCCCGCTGGGGGCGCTGTGGGCACTGGGGCCGTGTTCCCTCCTCCGCGTCCCTCTTCCGCGTCCCTCCCCGAAGGCGGGATTGGTGAAAGGGCCTTTCTGTGTGGAGTTTGCATGTTATCCCCGTGTCCCCTAGGGTAGGTACCCTCACAAAAACATGCCGTAATCCTTGTCTCTAAACTAGCTCCGCCTGGCTAGCCGGGGCGCCTGATGGAGGCGAAAGGAACTGGTCGGAATAGCGTGTTCCTTCCATGCGCTACGTCCGGCCGGGGAAACTCTCCCCTGTCAGGTTAAAAGAAGCAGCTTGGACTCCTCATGCATATAAGGGGGCATGAGTTAAGTCCGCTGCCCCCCCAGGTTGGCAGAGGAAGTGTAGCGCCCAGGATTACATTAGATAATTGACACTGGGTGAAAAAATGGGTTATAAAATTGTGGGATAAAACATTTAAAAGAAAAGAGATGGGGGTCCACGGGCCAAATAGTTACTTAAAGGAGAATTCCGCCCTAGCCGTTTTTTTTACTAAATTCTGTTGATAATGTGTATATTAACACATATTTTAAGAAAAGGGTAGGGCACACGTTGAAGTGGAAGAGATATAGCAACAACATTCCATGGATTAAGTTTTCACATCATATATGAGATCTAGCATAGCAAGAGGCCCACACAGAGGGTAAATCCGTTAAATCGGTATGGAACGCTTGGCAGGTTTCTTTTTTTTTGTTGCTTGCAGTATTCAATGCATAAACGTCAACATCTGAAGGTAAAAAAAACGCTTGTCCGGAATTCTCCTTTAATTCATTTTGGGGGCGGGCAGGGGTCGTTGACATGAAAAGGTTTGAGAACCACTGCAGCTCCCGTTTCTAGAGACTGACCTCCCTTCCTTCCCTCCATTCTAACGCAGCCTCCCGGTGTCTTTACTAACGGCCTGCTCGACCTTGACTCCCCTGCCAAGGTCACCCCTCTCCTCCCCCCCGCGGACGGGGGCGTCACGCTTTCCCCGGCTCACCCGCTCATCCTCGCGCAAACCCATAATGTCATCGCCACCAGGTAAAAAGAAAACCTTCGGCCGGGAGGGGGATTTGAACCCACAGCACTCGAAGAGCATGGGGGAACCAATTTTCCATGCAAATTGATTCAAATTGATCAAGAATAGTCATTGATCGTGGGTTGCTGTCTACGTGGGTTTGAATCTCAGCTCGTGCTCTGTTGTCACGTACGTACGCAGGGGTCATCACCATGCTGGCTTGTTGTGGTGGACATTATATTTTTTACAAAATAGCAATATTGCCAGGAACACACAAAGAGCTAGCCCTAAATGACCATAACGGGTCTGTAACTATGAGAGTGTACAAATTTGGTTCTATTTGTACTCTCTGAGTTAAGGGGGTCCTTGCAAATAAAACATTTGAGAACCACTACTAGTACTAGTGGACTCCAGTAAGTAAATGTCACCATACATATTCTGAATAAAACCTGGAGACGTGACATTCACGTCTTATGATGAAAATAAGAACATTATAATGGTGTGTAAAAAAGAAAAATTTGCCACGGACAAGACCAAATCGTTACCACACACACATTGTATACGGACACGTTGATGACTCCTGCACCTATGGCTCATCCTGTTTACCTTGGCTTGTCCACTTGCCTGCTGCAGATGCCTTGCTTTGGATTGTATACTAGACTAGATGTATGGTGCTGTGGTTCCTTCCTAAGAAGAGATTTGCTGTCTGTAAACCATTAAAACAAGGCAAGCATCTGTGTAATTATTTATTTTAGCTACATGCAGTATAGCAACATGGGTCTTGTAGAAAGCTATAGGATTTAGAACGACTTTTAGAAATTCTGTGATTCTCAAAAATGTGTGCAACCAAATACATATCAATTTGGGTGTCCTTAGCATGAAAAGGTGCTGCTGATGTAGAAGGTAATGGCATGTGTAGAATCGGTCTCAGGTCGTAATGGGTTAAAGGCCCAGTCTAGTGTCTATCACCTCATTAGAACGAACCACTGCCTTTATAATGCTGGTGGTTGGTCAAGTTGGGTGAATCTTGACCATCCCTGGTTATGTTCCTTGCCGTCTTCCAGTAAATGTCTTGTCCTGTCCCGTCATTCCATCTCTCTGTCCCACAGCGGTGTGGCTCAGCAGCAGCCAGCCTCGGAAGACGGAGCCAAGCCCAGAGGTCTTCTGACCACTGAGCTCTGAGGAGACGACACCTTCACCAACACCACCTCCCTCCTCTGAACCCCCTCCACACCCCACTGCCACACTCACTGTACCCCCTCCCCAGCACTAAGATGAGAGAAACCAACACAGGAAAAAACATTTTAAAAAGCGTGCGCGTGCACACACACACACACACACACACACACACACACACGCACAACTTGCATCTTATTCCAGTGGCCTTGGATTGTCAGAATGTAGTCCAACTACATGAACAAGTCTACCCAAGGGATTGGGGGGAAAAAACTAAAATGCAAATCTTGGATTATGGCCTCGGTCAATCTTCATTCTGCTGTGGATAACCCCCAAACCACCACCACTCCTCCTCTCTCTCTGTTGGATTGTCGAAGACCCCCCCCCCCCCCCTCTTGTTTTTATTGTGTTTTATTATTGCTGATCATACGTTCCACTGGATCTCTGCTATTCTGAGCGTTTGTGTACAAAGCACCACCACACTGCTTTTGAAGACACTGGACACAATGAACACCTTACGGAAGACTGAGGAAATGGCTGGCGCTAGAAGGACCACGTGTGACTCCTAAGACCTTCCTGTTAATACTCTTGACGTAAGGGTCACTTGTGGGAGTGCACTGTAACATCCCGAGTGTTCATTTTTGTCAAAGTGTTCATTTAGAACCAAATGGACCCATTACAGGTCCAGTTTATCCATTTGTAACTCCAAGAGTATACAAATTGATACATGAACACAGGACTTTACTGTGTGGTGTTATACATTCCATGTCGCACACTGCAGACATTTATTTTATCACTGAATAATACACACATGTACACGTACAGTAGGTAATTCCCTCTTAATCTAGATGTGACTGCCGCCACTGGATGTGAACTATGTTTTTATTTTATGTTTTTCTATTTTTACATTTGTCTCTTGAAATATCACTGGATTAACACCACAACACTGGACCGTGAACTGGACTCTGTGAACAGCAACTGCTTTATCCTCTACTGACATTTTTACCATGTTGTGTTATGAGTTCATACATTTTGGTACTAATGAGCTGAGAAGATTTCCACACACTTGGATATTGTGCAGATGTCCCTTTGATTAGGTTTGCTCAGGAAGGTCAAACGAACCGACAGCTTAAGTAAAGGGAAGTCTGCGTAAAATGTAATTGTATGGAAATCATTTAAATTCATTGGATATTTTTATTTTATTCCAGCACCTTAGCAAAGAATCAGCCAGGTGAGTCGCTGTTTCGTCTTTATTGTTACTGGCATCTCGATCAATAGAGCTACTTCTATAGTTATGTCATGTCTTTAGAACAGGGTTCCTTGACCGTTATGGGAGTCCTTGAAATTCAAATAGTTTGAGAACCACTGCTTTAGACTGCCTGTGAGTCACAGTTTTGTTAGCTTTGGCTCAAGTGACTGCACATGCAGTATATAGGATGTAGCCGGGAATGCCTGGGTTTTGAGCCACAGCAATCTAGCAGTTGTCTGAAATGTGACACTGTCCTCTTAATGTAAATGTTCCCATTTGTGTCATAAGAATTGGGATAAGCAACATTTGATGTCTTGAGTTCTGCATTTTTGAGGGTTAGTGTGATACGTTGCTCCATGTCAGACCACATCAATATATTGATCCAAGAAAACTGAGATATGATTCATAATTTGATCTTGATCTGTATGCATTCTGCTATACAAACACCGTAGCTACTACTTACTACCTGCCTTACTTAGATGAATGTAATTATAATCGCCTAATCCAAGAATGCTGGAGATGCCACTCTGGAGTGATTTCACAAGGAATTTTAAATCTGCTTTTTATGACCTCAACTATGAATGACAACGATTTAAAACTGGGAAAGCTCACTGTCTGGGAAGTTGGATGTAGAGATGTGGAGTAGAATCTGTTTGCTTTTTGGAACAGTTCTGAATATATCGTCTCTATGGGGTTGGAATATGTCCCCATATTCATGTCCAAAACTGTTACTTTTCAGCATTCAAATTAAATGAAGCAAAAGTAGCAGATCGACGACGTGTTCCCAGCTTGTATAGCTGCTACTTTTGATACTTGTGTGTGACGCCCGAGTATGATCAAGTAGGGCATTGATTTACGAAACAACACAATAGGTTAAAATATGGAGATAAGTGGTTTCTGCCCGTCAACAATGATATGCACATACTGTAGTGTACTGTAGTTTATCCAAGGGAAGGAATAACCACCACAACGCAGTTTAATTTAAACCTTGGGGTCTTTGTGACGACAGTTCCCCTTTATCATGTCAACTCGGCTGTCATAATCCATGCTACTTTTCAGTATCATTCGTCAGTGTCATGTCTGTATGACAAAGACATATTTTAGATATCAATGTTAATGTATTGTGAGTACTGTGGCATCAGCTGGCTGTTCATATGAAGTAGTTTTATATATATTATATACATTATATATTTTTGAATGACGGCAGTATTGTGCAACTACACACTGAGGAGAATTTCAGTGCTGATGTATATTGTGTTACAGTTGGGGAGTGGAGTATGCTATTTGTTCCGGAGTATAGCGGCTGTCTAAACTAGCTGGAAAGACTTTAAGAGTCGCACCTGTCTTTGTTTTTGTGATGTCCCGAATGCAATTTTATGAGGTATTATTTCATTTTCTTCTCTGGAATATTTAACCACCACTGGCACTTGGCTACTGCTGTGTTAGCAAATGATTCCACTTTTGTATTCACTGTATAGTCAAATTGATTTAACTGGCAAGAATGCTAAATGTGATTTGGCCTAGTATAGGCTACAGTAGTTTTACACAACTGTTTCTGCTCTGTAAACTAAGCTTGTCTGGGATATGAAGTGAAGTTTAATTGTTGTACCTACATCAGAATTGTAGTTCAAGTGACATTTTACTTTTTTAAGCACTGTTTTTTTTTTTTTTTAACATGCAATCCCAGTTGATTTCTTAGAGTAAAAATACTTAAGTAACAAGTAAGTGCAATTCTTTTGTTGTAGCTCTTCTTGCAAGAGCAACCATTTATCCAGCCGCTACTATTTAAAACCGCAAACCTCACCTCAAAACAGAATTCACATTACTGTATGTCACTTCCTATCAGACAATTTAGTCAAATGCAAAACCGATTGAGGATAATGCTGTCTGTGATGTCATCATAATAGGAGTGCCATTGGTGGTAATGAGTAGTGACTGACCGTAGCCAGAGTGATGTGTACTGGTAACAATCACTGGTTCAGTGCTGTTGACGCTATGACCTAATAAAGCTGATTAGACGATAAGAGCAGTGTGTCACTGATTGAAATAGTCACCCGAAACAATGTCTTTGACATCACAGCTTAGTCCTAGCTTCAGTTTATCTACCTATTAAGCATGAAATGTCTGTCTGTCCTAACCATGCATCTCCTCGTCTCGTCAAACAAAGAATTCACTACAAAATTCTGCTCACCGGTCTACAAAACTCTTAATAACCTGGCTCCCCCCTACCTCTCCGATCTTCTCGAACCCTACGCCCCCTCAGGTCCAGTGAAGCCAACCTCCTGAGGGTCCGCAAGGCCAAGTACCGCTGGGCCTTCTATGTCTCTGCCCCCAACCTCTGGAATGAACTCCCCAATCATCTCAGAGTTGCCCCCTCCCTCCTCTCCTTCAAAACCCACCTCTTCAAGATGGCCTTCCCCAGCTGAGCTGAGGTCTGGTTAAGATGCCCCTTGTTTAGCCTTTCATGTTTTTAACCTAGCACTGACATTTTACTTGCCTTTTTGTTTTTATATCTTGAATTAAAGTTGTTCCTACTGTTTAATGTAAAGCACTTTGGGTAGGCCTACTTAGAAAAGCGCTATATAAATCTGAGTTATTAAAATCTGAGCTATAAGTACATTTACAAGTACAAGTACATTTACATTTACATTGCTACATTTACAAGTACATTTACATTTACATTGCTATAAGTACAATTTTGAGGTAGCCTATTCTTTACTTCAATCAAATTTCCAGTACTTTTACTTATACTTCAGGCTTCAGAGGCAAATATTGTACTTTTACTCCACTATTATTCGAGAGAAAAGGTTCAAACTAAATCCTATACGTGCAATGCTCGAAGATATAAGTTCAGGTGAAGAAAATTCCAGCACTCATTGACATTGACAATGACTAGTGCTGGCATTTTCTTCGTGTATCATGTAAAAGGACATACAATGAGTCTGTATGATGATAATAATAATGAGAATGAGAATGTAGGCTATGTCCTTTTGAGAATTAAACGACGCTGAGAACGGCCATACAGGCCGAAACGCTATCATATAGTGATAGTTACACACCTCCACCACCAAGGGGCGAAATACAACAGTGCGTGGATCGTTTATTGCGCATGCGTAAAATACTTTGACCCGGACGTATAATTGTCTTGCATGTACTATTAGTTGTTTTCCAATTCCAGTTCAATCAAAGCAAACGGCACAAACAATATTAGTTTGCCTCTGATTTTTTTTTTTTACAAAAGTTACAAGTTACTGTCGCGTGTTGCCATTCCCTTGTAGCCTACTTATTATTTCCCACCGCGTACGGGCAGTGTCGGTAGGCCAATCAGAGGCAGGCGGGGCGTTATCATGTCTATGCTCGGACGTAGAATAGATATAGGCCTACGCGTTTTCCAAAGCATGATTCTAAACTGAAGCGTTTTGACGAAGTGACGTGTATGGTCGTGACTCGTGGTGAAAATGCTTTTGTAAAGGATCGCAACACTGCAGGAGGGGGAAATCTGCCCTCACCCCTCAGCGTCTTGACAGTCAAGACTTGACTGCAGGTTAGTAAACATGTTTACATCATTTTTGATTGACTGATATATAAATAATAAATATTTATTAACAGTTTGCAGAATTACAGTACATTTCAAGCACAACTCAATACAAAGACTGTTAACTGTTAGTGGACGACCCAATAAAGCATTACACATTGTACTTGTTTACAAGAGGGGCAAAGCAAAGTTACCATGTTTACCCAGGGTAACAGGACTAAGCTCAATAACTTGTTTACAGCCAGGCCCTGCTCATAGAACATTTCATGGTAGGGGTTCAATGCCTTGCTCAAGGGCACTTCAACGGTGGTAATTTGAACGTGCCGGTCCGGGGTTACGAACTAGCGACCTTCCGATATCAAGACTGCTCCGCAAACCGTTTGGCCACCGCTGCCCCGGTCCACCTTGTTCAATTCATCAAAACATTTAGAGACATACAAATAGACACTTCTATATAGCCAAAGAACAGAACAGGAATTCATCATAAAGGAGGTAAAAAGGGAAAAGAAACATATACAGTGAGGGGGGAAAGGGGTCGGGAGGATTCAGATTTTACAGGGGCCAGTTTCGAATTGCAGCCGTCCAGTGCCTGTTGAAAAACTCACAGTTGCACACCGGATTAGTTTGTATTGGCAGTGCTCCTCCCGACTGATAGCTAAAAAGCAGCTTGGATAAAAATGCCTTTTAGTGCAGCAATACTAATCAGCAATGTAACTCCCGTGGCCCACGTGGTGAGTACTTTATATTTGAAATCTGAATGTTTATGTACACGTTTTCAATGTAAATGTAGTGATCGCGTAAAACAGGCGGAAGTTAAGCCATGTCGCTCGTGAAGTACGAGCGTCATGTGAACCTATCCCACATGGCTATAGTGATGCCTATCTTCTCAGGCTCTCGGATTATAATTTAAATTGTTCCAATGTGGAGCACTGGAGCCTGGGGTCCTTAATGTGGGCGTGGCCACAAGGTGGGCGTGGTCAGGCAGTGAGGATTCAGAGTTCAGACAGTGAGACAGCTCAAAATAAGACCTGGAGTCACCACAAAAATATATTGGAACATGTTTGTTGAAACTTCCAACAACCTGTTTGTGTCAGTTTTCTTTTGTAGTGTTCTGCTTTTGTCATAAGCTTCTTTTGAACACTTATTTGTAACTATTCAAATGCAACATTATGCAATACATTACAAATCAAAATGCAAGAAAAGTACTTGAATGACATTTTGTCATTCAAGTGAGTAAATGTTCTTGTCCAAAGGACAAGTGGCTCAAAAATGTAATGTCAAGCCCCGAAAACTGTCTTTTAGAAATGGAGAAGATGAACTTCATCGAACTACCAAAACTACCAAAAGAGGCTGAGGGTCACACAGGGAAGAAAATATTTAGTTGTATAGAGTGTGGCAAATGTTTTAACGCAAAGACAAAACTGATGAGCCAAGGATTCATACAGGGGAAAGGCCCTTTACTTGCAAAGTTTGTGGCAAAGGATTTAGTCTAAAAATGGTCATCTAAAATCACACATGATGACTCATACAGGAGAAAAGCCCTTTACTTTCAAAGTTTGTGGCAAATGATTTAGTCTAAATGGTCATCTAAAAGAACACATGAAGACTCATACAGGGGAAAAGCTATACTTGTAACATGTGTGGTAAAGGCTGTAGTCAAAGTAGTGAACTAAAAACACACATGAGGACTCATACAGGAGAAAAGCCATTTACTTGCAACGTTTGTGGCAAAGGATTTAGTCAAAATGGTCACCTAAAAAAAACACTTGACTCATACTGGGGAAAAGCCCTTTACTTGTACAGTTTGTGGTAAAGGCTGTGCTCAGAGTGGTCATCTAAAAATACACATGAGGACTCATACAGGGGAAAAGCCATTTACTTGTAACGTGTGTGGTAAAGGCTGTAGTCAAAGTAGTGGACTAAAAACACACAAGGACTTATAAAAGGGTAAAGCCCATAGACGCATGAGGACTCATACAGGGGGAAACCCTTTAGTTGCAGTTAGTGGCAAATGCAAAATGCACATCCAGTAGAGCCTGCCTGGAAAACTATGTGGGGGGTCCTTAATGTGGGCGTGGTCAGGCAGTGACACCAGGATTCACATGGTGTGAGACAGCTCAAAATAATGTAAACAAATGGGCCCCTGTGTTTAATTAACTAGCCTACAATAAGGATGTGTTATTTGTAATGTTATAATAATTGTAAACAGCTCGATACATACCATAAATGGAAAAGTAATTTTCTGTCTTTCTATTTAAGTAATAATAACAACAATGATGGATTTTATATTTATAATGCACTTTATATTCCACATAATCTCAAAGTGCTATTTAGGTCAATTGCTATTAGGCTACAGATATCTAATCTTCAGTGCACAACATTGTGATTCTCATCATTTAGATATTCTGTTCAATTGATTTACCAGCATTTGTTTTTATTGACATTTTGACCAAATAAAAGCATATGCAATTATGCATTGTATATTTGTATGCTACATTTTGACAGATGTCTTGGTACAGTGGGTTGCATACACAACGCCAGGAGCGGTTCGCAGACCCAGACTATCCACAGATGACCCGAATGGAGGGGACGTAGTGGTGCAACTGTGGATAATGCAGTGTTATGCCAACAGGGGATGAGTTATGCAATTTGTCTTATTAGCAATTTACAATTACAATTTAGGCATTTAGCAGACGCTCTTAATCCAGAGCGACTTACTTTAAGCAAGAACAAAAAGCATGGCAATACATCACATACATAAAAAGTAGTTATCATGAAACATGCGTAAGCTAAGAACGTAAGAGTGGAATATCTATATAATGAAACTAAAAGCATGGCAATACATCACATACATAAAAAGTAGTTATCATGAAACATGCGTAAGCTAAGAACGTAACAGTGGAATATCTATATAATGAAACTTCATACTAGGATGGGGGAAGATGAACCACTTTTTACTTAAGTTGTCCTGGAAGCAAGGCAAAATGAGATGGCAGTCAAATCTGATGATCTACACATATTTCAGGATGTCCTCTATCAATTGAAATGATGAGTAAGCAGCTATGACAAAGGGCCATGAAAATATGACCTTTTCAAAAAAAAGAAAAAAGTGGCTCAATTTGCCCCAGGTAAGGGGTAAGTTGATCCAAAATTGAACCACATGATATTTTAATGTAAAGAGCTTAAACTTGAACAGATAATGTATTCACGTATTGAAAATAATTTAATAACAGTTTTCCCTTTTGCAAATAGTCTTATTTATCTGTTTATTTATTATTTAAACAATATAAAGACAATTAAATAAAGTTTGTTATTCAGAACCTTATAATATTTGCAATATTGTTAATACAATATAGCAAATTTGCAAACATTTGCAAACATCCAAATTAAAGGTCATTCAGTATAATTTGAGTAGCTAATACTTAATATAAAAATATGAATGGTGATTCACATTAAGAAAATTGGCTCAATTTACCCCAAGGAATTGGTTCAACTTGCCCCATGGCCACTTTTTGACAAAACATGGCTAGCTTAATGCTCCAGGCTAATGTTTAGCTAAATGATTCACATGGGTTTTATACATTGGTATATCACCAACATGCGTGATATATAAGTTTAGACCTGGGTGCTTTTGCTTTAATATAAAAATGATTATTCCAGAAAAGTTTATTTTTTTACTTTGACCAGCAAAAAACACTTTTTTGTGTATAAATGTACTTTCCACTTTGTCCATGTGTCTCTCATCTTCACAGTCAGGTTGAAATGGTGGGTGTGTCCTGATTTTGAGGTCACATGACAACTCATGTGTGTAGTTTTAAAGATACAGGGGGTGGTTCAACTTACCCGACGGTTCATCTTCCCCCATCCTCCCCTACTATTCATAATATACCATAAAGTGCTATGACTACATAAAATGCAATTCTAGTGCTGTCTACGTAACATGCTATAAAGGTCTCCACACACTGGGCACGATTTCTGATTTTTTAGCTGTGTTTCTCCATCGATTTTCCGAAAAACGCGGCCGGTGTGCAACCACCTTAGTCTGTATAAAATGCTATCTAAGTCTTCGTAAAGTGTATGTCTTGTTTTTGATTTTTGATTTTGATTGTTATAAATGGTAACTAAATGGTTTCCTAAATTGAAGAGAGTTTTCAAAAAAAAGAGAGAGAGAGATGATTCGTACCAAATTCCCAGTTTGTATCATCATTCGAATGATTCTCCCAAAATTGCCATTATCTGCTTCATGGCGTGTTTTTGAAATGTTTAGATGTTATAAATGTTAACTCTCATTTGAAAATATTCAGAAACATACTGTGGGAGTGCTATGTATTTATTCTCCTCTGTCCTTTCTGCGGGAAATGGTGTACTTCTGCATATGATATGCCTTGTCCTCTGCTACCTCCGCCTCTCAGATACATTTAGACAAAATTACTTGGTATATTGTGCCACTAGGAGGCAGCCTTGCGGTGTTAAAGTTCTGCCACCACACCAGTGTAGAATATTCCTTCATCCCTTCTAAGATGCTATCCTGCCAGTTTTGTTACATGAGTCAATATCACTATTAAGTGACTGGTGTCCTCAGTCATCAGAATCACTCATCATCAGCATGAAAAAGTAGCAGAATAATGAAACACTGAGGTCCTATTATAAATGACCAAACGTTTACACAGCCTTGGCATGTCTTTCCTTATTTTTTCCTTTCATTGGATGTATGCATGTGTGATTTTGGCATGTCCCTCACACTGCTCTTTTAACTAGTGTGTGTAATTACTGGTTAAATTATACTAAATGAAAGTTATTTGATAAAAACAAGTCATGTATTTACAGTATATTCTAAATATTTTGAACATTTTGCAGCCAGCTTTGCCTAGAGCTGTGGTGGTGGGATCCAATGAATGTTTCAGAGACAGTGTGACATATTACCTATTTAGGCCTACAGTAAGTGGACACAATTGACCCTTCGCTAAGCCCCTGGATATATCAGCCAAACTGAAAATAAAGGAGAGCAGCTAGGTTGCCACTCTTCCCAAGTAAAAACCACAAAAACGAAACATCTGCTTTGTTTGTTTGAAAGTGCTGCACTGCCAGCTTTTATACTGGTGTTGGGTGGGGCTATAGCTGTGGGTGGGAAGAGAGAAATTATACTGAAATTGAAACTATAGTTCTTGAGTGAAGGGATATTTGTGAGATTTGTTGGGAAGAGAGAAATTATGCTGAAATTGAAACTATAGTTCTTGAGTGAAGGGATATTTGTGAGATTTGTATAATTGTCTTTAATCTCTGTTAACTTGATTTGTAGAGTAAGTAACAGGGACGTTCTAATTGCTATTCTTCTGTTAACCTCTAGGTGGCAGTCCTTCCCCACACACACCGATGTCTGAAACCTGTCTTGGTGTCTTGGTGGAATTCTTCTGTTAACCTCTAGGTGGCAGTCCTTCCCCACACACGCCGATGTCTGGAACCTGTCTTGGTGGAATTGGAACTCTTCAACAGCAGGCAGGAGTTATATCTTCTTCTTATCTGCTTCTCTTATTATTAATAACCTGGCACATGGATTAAGCCTGGCCTCGAACTTAAACAAGATCCCAATGTATATTTCCCTTTGGATTTACCTCACTCTTCACAACCTATTATCTTCAGATTAAAGATTAAGGGGGTTTCCTTTATAGTAATAGTCTTGAAGTCAAATTAGATTTTAGAAATGTCTGTGTGGCATGACCATGGGGAGTCTTATTTGTTATCATTGATATCACTCCAGGGTGGAGTAGCCTTGTGTGGCCAGTCCCCAGGCTGAAGGGTCGAGGGCAGTCTACCATGATAGTTGCCCAAATACTGGAGTTTTCCACTATTTGGATACTGCATTCTTTCTATTGAAGCAGTTATCCCTGATGGCTTCATGGCTCACACTATATTTAGATAAACTTAATAGCAGGTCATCTTAAATAAAACCAATCATGAATTGCAATGGATGAGCCATTCATGGCCGAACAACTATGTAAAAAAGATCACTCCCGTGTGAAGTGAGGGGTGCTTTACCGACCCTTATCCCTTACATGTATATGCAGATTTGCTCAGTGACAGACAAAACAAATTACACTCTGTTCATTGTTAATGGCATTTCATGTTTGTGTTAGTGACAAAACAAACATTAAACTCTGTCCATTGTCAATGGCGTTTTTTAATGTTATAAAATATTTTAATGTTATATAGGAGGGGCTAAAAACATGGACAAGACTGTAGGTCGCAGATTACAATGAAAACCTGCAAAACCAACACCATATATGGCCGTCAGTCCGTCACACCTTGTGACATGCTCCATATATGGCCGTCTCTATATTCTGTATGAAGATC
>NC_139707.1:24947455-24965024 GCF_964188405.1 Protomyctophum parallelum | reverse complement strand
CTCTCTGAGGACAGGCTATTATACATCTATCTCTTCATTATTGAACAGTGAGCTGGGCGCCTGGACTGAAGCGCACACACGCACGCACGCACGCGCGCGCACGCACGCACGCACGCACGCACGCACGCACGCACGCACGCACGCACGCACGCACGCACGCACGCACACACACACACACACACACCCTGGATAATCTCTGGTCTCTGGTATCTATGTTTAATACATGCAGCTCCTTTAATGGCGGTAACTGGTTTCTGACTGCGCTGTGCAGGGACGTTGTTTATTGTTAACACATTGATTGCTACAGTGTTCAATTTTCTCAGGCTTGGTGGTGCTGAGCGATTAACATTGGACTTCTGAACTTTTTCGGGGCCCACAGCGAGGGGCCTCTTATAGCGAGAATCACACCGCATAAATCAAAAGAAAGCCCAACTTGTCCACTTCAATTTAAAAAAAATATGATTTTACCATCTTCCATTCTGGAGATATTGACCTAACACCTGCTTTTGCCTGCACGCTGCTCGCTTGAAAAAACAACAGAGATATGTAAGGTTGAAGTTGACAGACATTTCAGTTCAGTTATTTTTTTCTTTTTTCAGTTCAACAGACCGATATAAAAATGAGCACAAATACTATCCTATACATACCATACACCGAATGAAAGCCCTGAATGTCTACTTTTAGGAGGAAAACAGTACACATTGTACACATATACAGTTTGACAGTAATTGGTCATTGAATTCAGCTTGTGCCCACCAGAGATAACTAAGACTAAGACATGGACCTGAACTGCTCAATATTCACAAAATAAGGCCTATAGCGACATATACATACTATATACCGTAAGAAACATAAGACTCTCTGCTTTCATAAGAAAAATACTTCTACTGTAATAATAATAAGAATCACACCCCTGTGAAGTGAGCAGTGCAATGTTGCACTGCTCACTTCACAACATTGCACTGCTCACTTCACAGGGGTGTGATTTTTATTATTATTACAGTATTAGTTTTTTTCTTATGAAAGCAGAGAGTCTTCTGTTTCATACGGTATATAGTATGTACATGTCGCTATAGGCCTTATTTTGTGAATAATAGTTGGACCTGAACAACTGCATTCAATAGCCTACTGACAAACTGTACATGGGATCAATATTATGCATTTGTTTTCCTCCTAAAAGTAGACATTTAGGGCTTTCATTCAGTGTGTAGTATGTATATGATAATAATTTATTGATGTTTATTTTTATATCTGCCTTCAGAACAATAGTATAACGGTGAGACGCGTTACTGGATCGGTGAGTTTAGTTGGTTGACATGTCTGGACATGTTTGGGCAAAGAAGCACAGGAGAGAGAGATGATCAACTAACTGGCTGCTTTACATGTCTTTTGTTGGACATCGCCATCGCGTCTTCACTTTGTTTGGGCAAAGAAGCACGTATAGTAGAGATCAGCGATGGAAAACAGCTTCATCCACGGCAGATAAGTAATGACGTATTATCGAGGGACCGCCACGATCAACTAACTGCCTGGGACCGAGGCTACTTCACCAGCCAATGCAGCCATCGCTATCCGTTGTGTGATTGTGGATGTAGGCTACATCCACGGTATCGAGAGAGACGCTAAGCCCGGCTGTGATATAGAAAAAATGACTAAAACTCAATGGCTTCCGCAGTTTAGGATGAGACATCTGTATTCGTTATACATTACAAACGGGTCGATGACGTCCCAGACGCCTTCATTGCGGTCTTATCACTGCAATTATAATGAATAAAAAGGCTACAATCACACAACGGATAGCGATGGCTGCATTGGCTGGTGAAGACGTAGCCAGGCAGTCCCAGGCAGTTAGTTGATCATGGCGGTCCCTCGATAATACGTCATTCGTTTCGCGTATCTGTCCATGACTCCGTGTGTGTGTTATGAAATGGCGATCGTTGAAGATTATTCTTGGTTTATATACTGGCAGAGGGCAAATCGACACGACTGCGTTATATATTTTTCCGAGAATGAGAGAGCGGTGCAAGGTGATCGCAATGCGCAGTGGGGCCTGGGGGGGGAACTCAAACTGCCAAAGCGATCAAAATCAAAATACCATAAAACGTATAGATACGTTATGTGCATACCGCGTTCGAGATTAATAAAGCGTATGGATACGTTTCCAGCATTTGATGTGTTAATGTTAATCATCATTTCTATTTACATGGAGGAAATAATTTCAGAGCCAGTGGAGTGGGCTGCACAGTAAAGCAGATGATGAGCGTGAAAGCGTTTTTGCTGAAAACATGCATAGACATGACCCCTATCTCTACTTCTGCTGCAAGCTATAATATAACATACTGTACTAATAATCAAATACACTTTATTCATACAGTATTTATCAAATCAAAAGTTATATAATACCTTAAATACATAATGAGAGTGAAAGCAAGCATACCAAATTATACATTTAAACAAGAGCTAAATATATACAACTAAAGCATAGGGGAATCAGAGCAAAATTTTTAATCATGGCAAAAGCAATGTTATGAAAGTGTAATTTTATGAAACAGTTAACCATACTTAGTTGACCGTGGTTCGTGCCACCAGCCCCAACCAAGCATTGAAAGTGTCATCAAAATGATCAATTTTAACTTGAAATAGCAGTACTAGTGATAGATGCTAAGGTGCATTATTATTATCCTTGACCTAGTAATGTGAAATTGTCACACGCTAGGTTGTGAGCTTGTAGATCAGCTGTTTTCAGGAAAGAGACTTTTATTCTGATGGAAAGCCAGTATAATGGGACTACTAGCTGACTCAACAAGTGCATAATCTTTTTTAAGTGGTGCAACCACTTCTACATCCAGCATGCAATGTCCATGTACCTGTGTACCTGTGTACGTGTGTACCTGTGTGAGCACGAGTGGTGTGCGCATGCGTGAAATTGGAACGAGAGAAGTATGTGACATGGCTGCCACCTGCTGGACGCAAACGATACAGAGAAGAAATTGGAACGATACAAATTGGAACGATACAGAGAACCAATAGACGGGAGTTGCACCACTTGGTTAACACTGGTGTGATTTTACCATCTATCGGCTTGTGCTACAAAACTCTGGGCTGTCGGTTCCTTTACCTAAACCATCTAAGCTGACTGGTAAATGTGCTAAAAAGCACTTGCAGAGACGCAGAGTGCTTTTTCCCCCCCGGCTATGAGCCGATGCAAACATGAATATGTGTATTTTACATATCGGGGGTGTTTGGCCCAGGGGGGGTTGGGGGAGCATAACGATGACCTCACCCAGACTCTAAAGCAAGTTTCACAACGGTGTGTGTGTGTGTGTGTGTGTGTGTGTGTGTGTGTGTGTGTGTGTGTGTGTGTGTGTGTGTGTGTGTGTGTGTGTGTGTGTGTCTATGTGCGTGTGTGTGTGTGTGTCTGTGTGTCTATGTGTGTGTGTCTATGTGTGTGTGTCTATGTGTGTGCGTCTATGTGTGTGCGTGCGTGCATGAAAGAGAATGTGCGAACAAGAGCCACACTCAGGTAGGGATATTTGATGATGATGATGAGGTGTGTGTGTGTGTGTGTGTGTGTGTGTGTGTGTGTGTGTGTGTGTGTGTGTGTGTGTGTGTGTGTGTGTGTGTGTGTGTGTGTGTGTGTGTGTGTGTGTGTGTGTGTGTGTGTGTGTGTGTGTGTGTGTGTGTGTGCGCACGTGCGTGTGTGCGCGACTGACAAATTGACAAAGCTCGTCTGTGGCTGGCAGAAGACCTCTTGTGTCTTATCAACTACATCCAAACGGGCACTGCCAATCATCCTGCATACCACTGGGAGCAGGTATCACAGCCACATTCTCTCTCTCTTCACACACACACACACACACACACACACACACACACACACACAGAGAAAGCCACAGTAGCAGCTGTCACCAGTAAACAGACCATTTGTAGGATTCGTCTACCCCAGGGGTATTCAACTGGCGGACCGCGGTCCGCGACCGGACCGCGGACCACCTCTTTGCGGACCACCCAAAAAAAAAAAAAAAAAAATGTTTTTTTTTTTTTTTTAGTTAATAATATAAATAACATCAGATGGTACATTTCTCATGTGAAATTGCTGCAAAGGCCCCCAAAATGTCCCCCAAGGGCCCCCAAAACACTGTGCGCGCGCACAGTGTGATTTGGATTTGGAGTTCCACTCCGGGCCTGCACTCTGCACCCTATTATTGGTTGGTTGGAAGGGGATCTGATTTGTATAAGCTTGACCATACTAAACGGGCATAGAGCCCCGCTCTCCGATGGACGCCGCGCATGGGACCGGACCTCGGTCTTATTCAAAAAAATATTTGTGGACCTTCATCATTTCTAGTTGAGGACCCCTGCTCTACCCTTTCGCCTCCATATTGGCTCCCACTGGGATGGCGTATCATTCAATATCTTTGACAGCCCTGCCGTATTCCACACCTCGCACTGTTGTGTCACACCCTCACAGTGGTGTAAAGTAACTACTAGATTTACTTAAGTACAATTTTAAAGTATTTGTACTTTACCTTAGTATTTCAAATTCAAATACTTGATTTGATTTTGATTATTATTACAAAACATACATTAACCACTTCAGCCCTATATACATTTCGGCCATTTGAAAATAGCCGATCTACAAGCTCACAATGTGTCGCGATGCGACGCATTGTGAGCATGTAGATCTGTTATTTTCAAAACATTTGTATACATTTGGAAACTTGAAATGAGATACTCTACATAATTTGTACCTTTACATTTGGTAGGCATTTAAGTATATTTTGATGCCAATACTTTTGTACTTTTCTTGTACATTTTGAATTCCGGACTTGTAACGAGTAGTTCTACATCGCAGTATTGATACTTTTACTTAAGTAAAAGATGTGAGTTATTTTGTCCACCACTGCACCCTCCTTCAAATGCTGCACGCCACATAATGTACCGTGTTTGAAACTAGCAATCCTTAACTTCTATGTCCCTCTCCTAACAGAGAGGGCGGAAATTACAACAATATCCAAACTATAATATACATGGCGGCATGTCAAGTGTCCAATCTGGTGTGCCATCTGCTTCAAATAACTTTATTCCCATTGTCAACCAGTCAGTGATGTAGCCCAGGGGTTCTAGCTGGGGACCCCCCTTAGGGACCCCCCCCCCCGGAAATGCTTTGGCCTTAATTGTCTCGCGACCCCCGCCCCGCCCCGCCTCCCTCCCCACCCCCAATACAAACTGACTGCAAAAATAACCTTAATAATAGAGAAAATATATCATAAATAAAAACTGAAAACAGATATAATCATTAAGGAAAGTTTATCCATGCATTATGTGTACTATGTAAACTCTTCATTCCCCCCCCCCCCCCCCCCTTCCTCCCGAGGGGGTTGAGAACCCCATATCTAACCAAACACCAGGGTCAATGGAATCTTATAGGATTAAGGAACCACATCCAACAACCTTTTTGTTTTGGTATTAACATACTCTACCATACAGAAAATAGCATTTTATTCAATAAAATGAGTCCCAGATGGTCTGTGACATCAACTAAACATGGAGTGCGGGGGGAAGAGTTCTATAGCTAACAGGATAGAAGTGCACAGTGGGCCTTTGTCCATATGCCCCAACAATACATCTGTATGTTAAAGTCACATTAGTCTCCCCAATTGTCGCGGTTCTTTTCTGCCGCTCGTCGGGACAGATGGGCAGGTTAGAACAGAGACAGGGCGCTCATTGAGACTCTAGCCGCGGTGGCCTATTGAACCCCACGGTTTGGCTAAAGGCTCGCACACAGCTGGAGATGGTAAGTGTATTTGTCCATTTGGCACAGTTGCCAAATTGACAACACACACACACACACACACACACACACACAATAGTGTGTGCACGCGCGTGCGTGCGTGCGAGAGCCATATACAGAGAGAGTGGATTTGGTTCACCTCTCACAGATCTCAGCGAGAGCCAAATTTATAGCTCTGTCGTATGACTTTGCCGCTTACCGACAAGAGCAGTGAGCTTGTAGATCTGCTCTTATCGGCAAGCGCCGCCGGCACCGCTGTACAAATCACACTTAACCGCTGGCACGTCAATTCAAATGATGTTGGGAAGGAACTTGGTGCTGCGAGACAGTGGCGAATGAGATGCATAGGTCCATACAGTGTGTCTCTCTCTTTGCTCAAAATAATTAAGCACGCTGCCTCAATCAGTAAAACAATTCCCAGTCCACACTGGCATTTTAGTCTTCAATAATGTGTTCCTTGGCATTTAGAAAAGCCTTTTTAATTTGGCGTTCGGTCTATTGAGCTGCGTTTTCTGCATTGTGTCGCCGTCGTTTTGTTTTCGGTCTCATTATGCGGGCTACTGTATCTTATTTGGCAGTCTCCGTCTTCCATGCGTGTCCCTTGTGGTTTGCCGTATCCCGGTCGCCACCGCGCGCCACATCTGTGGCGCCGCCGAAACGGATGCTCGTTTCCATAACAACCATCATCCAGGATTCCAGACAGACAACTGCCATCTGTCCAGTGTCCACTCTCAACTCAAAAGGGAAAGGCGCACGCACGCACACACACACACACGCACACACAGCCGCGCACACACATGCATGCAGGCACGCATGCATGCACGCACACATGCACGCACGCACACACACACACATAAATACACTATATAGCCTACTAGTACACACATGCACACACCCATGTGTGCATGTGTGTACTAGTAGGCTATATAGTACGCACACGCTATATAGTACGCACACACACACGCGTGCGCGCACGCTCGCACGCCGTGATGAAAGACAAGAACAGTTTAAAGCTGAAAGCCATTTGGAAATTAAATCAAAGAGTGTTCTCATTGGAGGTAGACTGGAGGCCCGCCCAAGGAGACAGGATTATCCTTTGTGATGTACGTCACACTGTCCTGACACACATAATGTGAAAGCAGCCGAGTGTGGATGATCCATCATGGCCTTTGAGCCGCGATGCTGGGTGCTGTAAAGACACCTGTTGCAGGACACTCTGGCTTTAGCATTGAACAATAGGGCTTCTCCATCATTAAAAGACACCTGGTGCGCTTTAGCTCTAGCCAAGCGGAAATGGATACAAAATAAGAAGCCGATTGCCCTAGTCTAGACCAGTAGTCTCAAACTATTTGGTGGCAATTAACCCCAAAATGATATGCATTTATCCACGGAGTGCGTGCCCCCCCATCTGAAAATGTTTCATGCCGGGGACCCCCAGAAGAGAAGATTTGTGTTATACAATACAATACCGGTACAATATACTAACCTAAAAAAATAACATGTGGCTAAATAACACTTTAGCATTAGCAAAAGTCCAGAAATGAATGGATAAGTGTTAAGTGTGAGATGTGTATACTCAAGAGTTACAACTGGATACATTCAACACTGTGGATTCGACTGTGTAGATGAAGTGCCTAGCCACTTAGGCCAGTGTGCTTAAATTGGAAAGGAAATTGAAAGCTCCGCTTTCAGACTTGCTAAGTCAGAGGGATAATTGGTAACACACACACACACACACACACACACACACACACGTACACACAAAGCTTCTCAACCCTACTCAATGGTAACCTTTAATGTCTGGTTTTGTTTTGAGAGCCAAAGAAGAGAGAAAGCCCTCGGAGGACAAGCTCACAATCTCAACTCTTAAGCTTTAGCTCTTTGTCGTAAGCAGATGTTCTCAAGTTATTGAGTTTATACGTGGAGTGCCTGCACTCCACTGTGTTGAATAGGTCTCAGGGGCAGCAAAAAAACTTTCAACAACAGAAAAGTGGTAGTTTCAGTTGACAAGACACATGCAGGCACCGTTCATGTGTCCAAGGCCCAGGGTTAATTGGAAAAGTTACTCAAAAATGGTAATACTGTTAACTATTATTACTTTACATATGACTCCCTGCCAAACTTGTTACTTATTATTTACTTTTCTTGCCACCAGTAATTGCATCTTTTGTTCCCAAAAGTGTCACACTACCTAGTTTGTTCCGGACGGTTTAAGCCTTCCCAATCCGATAAGTCACAAGTACAGACAGAGTGTGCATCCTTTCCATATCCACTCTACAGTCTAGATCTAGACAGGATCAGCAGCCTGCAAAGCAACCCAATAATCATATTCATAACACATGCTGCATTATTCAAGTTTATTACTGTGGTGTGATTCTCTGCAGGGAATCAGAAGTCTTTATTGCCATGACATGTAAACATGTTAGGAATTTGGTTTGGTGGGAACAGCAGAGTACAGTTACAACATTAGTACAGGTGCAAAAACAACATATAGTGAATAAATATAAAGTGCAGAGAGTTAAAGTAATTATGTCAGTTCAATGGATTGCATTTTTATAGTGCCATAGTTAATTGAATGAATTGATTATGAAAATAATCAATCGATAATCAATAATTTGAGTTTTGAGCTTGAAGCAAAAATAGCCTTCAAGCTCACAACCCATTCCATTGCGACATGTACATCGGCTATTGCATCTCTAAACGTAAGTACCAGAATTTGACGGAAGTACCGCCCAAGGAAATTGGTTTGGTTACGTTGAGGCTTTACAAATCTGTCTACATTCTCTGTGAGTAAACTAGTGTTGTGATTGGTCTGAAAAGGATTGTTTCCGGTGGAAATGCAAACTGTGCGACGGAAGTTCCAACAGACATGCTCTGCTTTAGGTCGTGACCAGGCTTTTCTTTTCGGAGATGTGTTGTGAAAAAGCATGAACGAGGCTAATGGCCCCTACAGACTGTAGGAGTTTTAATGTTATCGGCGAGTCATCAGATCGTTCTGTATTTCACACTACTGGAGTCTTTTTTTGTTAATCGACCATATCTATGTGGCTTTCGCACTAAACGATTGATAGCTGAGTAGGGATCACACACTGCAAGAGTTCACCAAGATGCGATCCATACCCGATACATAATTAGTTTTTTTATCACATACATGCAAGGATGCTGTGCTACAAGCGTGAGACCGACACAGGACACCTCTCTCTCTCTCTCTCTCTCTCTCTCTCTCTCTCTCTTCTTCTCTCTCTCATCTCTCTCTCTCTCTCTCTCTCTCTCTCTCTCTCTCCGCGTGCACACATACAGGAATATGCTACACAGGGCGAAATGTTTGTGATAGCGTAGCCTACATGCGCTATAGCGAGACAGGACATTAAATAATGATCTGTCTCTCTCCTCCGTATGTGTGTGCACGCACGCACACACACACAGACACAGAGCGCACAAGGTCCAAAAGTTTTCGTTGCGTTGATTCCGGTGCGGTTTATCAACATTATTCAAGTGAAATGTGTAACAGCAATAGGGCTAATATAGCTACCAATATGTATGACATAGGGATTTACCCAAGGAATAAAGGTTATATATTAACATCATCTGATCATCTATCGATACAGTAGACAGACAGACAGACAGTGTCTGTGAGCAGTGATCACAGCTGTCCTGTGCTCTCATTGGCTGTAATACAGGCCTTCTCTGCACGTGGTTGCAACCCAGTTCATACTGTATGATGTCCAGTCGGCGAGAGAGCCAAATATCAAACCTGCTAGGTATTCAGAAACACTCGAGCACTTTTATTGGCGCTGCCGCTGGATCTTCTCGCAGAGCCTTTCACACACAGCGAGCAAAACCTCTGCGATCAAAGCCCGATCTTGCGTCAGATCAGGAGTTTCATCGGCGAGCGCCAAAAATGCTCCCCGACAGCATAATCGGAGCAAATATCGTGCAGTTTGTAGTTGTACTGTACAACTACAACTACAACTTGTACATAACATAACTAGTCCTAATTCTGTCTGTACTGTAGGTCTAATGGAGGCAGGCTCCCCCTCTAGACGGAGTGGAGTAAACGCAACATCTGTTTAACCCATGAAGGCCTGAGGCTGATTCTACAAATGCCTAAATCAGTAGTTCTCAAACTTTAGTGCCATGCAAGGACCCCCAAATTCGTCTTTGGTGACGGACCCCTATCTAAAAATGTTTTGTGCTATGAACCCAGTCCGACCCACAGAAGAGAAGATTTGCGTAAAAAAATGAAAGTATATTTGCTATTTTTTGAGAACCACTGTTCTAAATCCTGAGAGTTTTCTGAAAAAGTAAATGCTAAAATCTTAAAAGGACACAGATTCTTTCCTGGGTTTAACGGGTCAAAGAACACCATTCTATTTACGACTCACATCTGAGCTGAACACTGGGACAGATATGGACATTTTGAGGCACTCAGACAGCATAACGTTCAAGACTTTAATGTGCCGGAACCAGCCAAAAACACATTAAATATCTCTAATGTCCCTCAGCATGTTTCAGCTGCTGTGGAGCCGAGCCGTTACGCTTCTATTTATACAGTACTGTCGGGTGGGGGGGAAAATACATATTACTTTTAGGACCATTAGTAAAAATGGCTCTAGTTTTGACAGGCGTCATTATTTTAATGTGCATTATCACCCCGTCCAATGAAAACGTCTTATGGTGGTACAGACACGTGCGTGTGTGTGTGGGGGGGGGGGGGGGGGGGGTGGGGGTTTGAATGTAACTTCAGCCCTTAATGGTGGATTTTCTTTTCTTTTTTTAAGGTTGCCAATTATGTTTCTCCAATTTAGTAATTTTGTCGTCGTCGTCGTCCGTCCCCCCATACACACACACACACACACACACACAATGTGCCATGGCAACAAGCAAGCGAGCAAAACAACAAGAGCAGGACGCAATGAGGGACAGACGAAGAGACTAGAGGAGATACATGGGACGGTTGAGATACATGGGAGGGTTGAGATACAGAGCGAGGGGAATGGTGGGAAGAAAATGAAAACGGGAGCAGGGAAAGGAAGTGGCATCTCTGTCTCTTCCGTTGTTCCCAGAGAGCCTGGCTAGACCAGCAGGCCTATAAGCTGGAAGGATTACTACCAAATGAGACTGAAAACCATACACTAATGAGTCACTACTGTAGTTTGTGCACCAGGACATGTTTTCGACAGTTTTGATGAATAATGTTATTTTTAGGGTCCATTTTCGTGAAGAATTTCACCATGGGACCTTTCAGGTGCATGGGTGAAAACACAAATGTGAGCTTTTGTCTAAAGCAATTGCTTTTCAAATTAATACATAGTCTTTACGCTCAGAATTATACTTTTATACTTTTTTTTAAAACAAAATATATTTTTTAGTGGTACCAAGGTCAGGGAACCCTGTGAAGTAACACTTTATACTTCAACCCAATGTGACCTGTAAGCAGTTGAAGCAGCGCTTTGCACATGTTTGTCAGCGATTTCAGAGTTTTACGTTAGGGTATGGAAATAACCTAATATCACCATATAGACACACACATGTATTCCACTCTCCAGGTTCTTAAAAGTGCAGCTAAGTCTGAGCTGTGGTTAAATTACATGGTTCATTTTCACCGTAGCACTCACTCCAAAGAAAACATGGTGTTGTTGACTTAACCTGTCTGGAAGCTATAGCTGCAGGATCTGGGGTTCACATCTGAATGAACTTACCGTAGTTTAAAAAAGGGTCTGCCTTTTAACCTTGTTTAAAGTGGTGGAAAAAGTAGGCTACTCAATTTCTTTTTTACTTAAGTAAAAGTATCAATACCTACTAATATATCAGATATCCTCCCATTATATGTATATTGTATGTTTGGTTTGTATGCATTGTCCTAGTCTTTTCTTTTTCATGTTACATACAGTACATGTTGGTCATATAGGGTTAACTAGCAGACTGTGTGTGTCTGTGACTTAATTCAGCCTCATAAGATGGCTGGGTGTGTAGGGGATGTTTCTTTCCATCTTATTAAAACAGATTTGCTGAGGAATGAAGCACGTCAGAATCGTAATAAGCTTACAATTAATGGCTCTGTAGATGTATTCTCAGTTGTGGCTGCAACTTTCTGCAACAAAGGCTGCTGAACAATGTTCTGCAGAACGATTTGTTTGATCGCCTCCAACACAACGAGAGTTAAATGAGTCAAGCTACCAAAGAATGTACATTAGCAAAGCATGTACATTCGTCACCAAGACCATGACGTGGTTTGCTAGCAGTTAAAGTATTTTCCTATCCGTAACCCTGAAAATATGGTGGTTTCCCAAGAGACAGGGGCATTGAGAATGGTGCCTGTGTTTGATTTATTAAAACAGATTAAGTCAGGAATGACTGCCGTCACTTTCTCATTCTCAATGCTGACATTGGTGGTCATGTGCTGCATAGGGAATATAAGGATAACTATAAGAATGTAGCGAAGGAGTATCAAGACTGTGTAACTCCCATAATGGATAGTGTCTGTCACTTGTGTCATTTTGCCATTCCTTTTATAATTAAAAGTAAATATGGCCACCAATGTCTTCAGAATGTTCCATCTGTCTAACATACACCCCCGTGTGTAGCAGAGTGTCTCACAGCCTCAGCCTGAGTCATAGGGATATCCCATTGCCGTTGGCTTTCCACGCTGGAGGCCCGGGTTCGAATCTCGAGCGTTACACGTGCGCGTGCGTGTCCAAGCAGTCAAAGGCCTAAGGCAACACAGCTTTAAAAACCCAAAGTTAATTTAAAACAAACGATTAACAAAATATTCAACAAACAAGTTATAGGGCCCCTAAAAGAGGTCAACAGGAGAACATAAGTCTAAACAGGAAGTGAATTCAACTACAAACCTGACATAACACATGAGGGAGACTTATAGTGGTGGACCAAACCAATGAACTTCTTTCTTTCTTTCTTTCAGAAGTCTTCTGGAATCCCTCCCAACCTACTCTAATAGACGAATCCACAGAGCCGTACCCTGCAGGCCAGCTGTATCAATCTGCGCTTAATCTGACACCGCAGTTATGATTGCGCCCAGGGCGAGTGCAGTACTTTCATCCGACGGAGCATTGGTCCGAACGACAACCTACCTCCTCCCTCACCCTAACCCTAACCTCCCCCGGGGCAGACACCTAAACCTAACCGCTACCCTCTCCCGACCCGCAGCGCACCTCGGAGCATTGCCCCGTCGGGCCTATGAGTTGTCGGACAAAAGGATGCCCCCCGCCCAGGGCAGCCTGCACGGATCTGTCTATAGGAGCCATGTACAAGAGCCAAGGTGATCCCAGACGACAACAGTGAGGAGTTTGACATGGATGAAGGGGAAGGGGTGCATGTGTTTGGTCCGATGTAATAACAGTACGACAGGCATTAGTCCGACACCCGAAGTCAAGCAGAAGACTGCTCAAGGTAGGAACTTTGTTGTTGTTGTCGTTGTATTGCTGCTGCTTTCACTAATTTCACTAATCACTAATGTGATTCTGGCGGTTGCTCTGTTGTCATAATTGGGTTCCATCACATTTGGAGACGTATCCGGAACCGGTTTCGGGCAATGTATCATATGTTCAGTGATGGTTTCTGGCTCTGGATTGAAGACTGATGTGAATGAGTGTTGTGTTGTTTCTGTTGTTGAAGGCATTGAGTTATGATTCACATGTACAGTCCAATTGGCCTGTGTGTGAGTTTGCTATGTCCTTTAAAGTTAAAGCTGGAGGTTTTATGTTTTTTTACATAACGGCCTTCAATTTCAAACGTCCATTTTGGAATTGAAGGCTGTTGTGAATGTACATTATGTCTGTTGTGTTGTGTCTGATGTTGAAGGTTGTGACGGGCTACAGGATACGTACTGTATAGGCTGCGTGTTGTGTTGTCTGCTGTTGAAGGTTGTGTGACATGGTTCATACATTGGATTGGCTTGGTGGCAACACCTCTATGCAGACTCTTTCTTTCTTTAGTACCGGTAGTCGGTAGATACCACGGCCTGACAAACCGTCTGTCGGGTGGAAACCTCACATGTCCATAACTGTTACTTTTCAGGATATCAAAAGTAGCAGATCTACAAGCTCAAAACGTGTCCTTTGCCCTGCGTTTTGAGCTTGTGGATCCGCTATTCATACGATATGATCAAGTAGGGCATTAATTTCCCCAAAAAATCACAACAATGGCGACAAAATAGTAGGTTTGGTGCAGGATGCCCGTCCTATAACCTTTGCATCATTATGAACTATGAATGTGATAGCACGACTGTACAAAAGAACATTGAAATTGTCAAGAATGAATAATACCTTTAATTTAGTCAGTGTGTGTGTAATGGCAAGGAACGCATTGGATTGGGCCGAATCGGTGGCATGAATAAAAATGATTGTCTTAATAGGGGGAGGGGAAAAAAAGCCAATTTAAGCGCAGTCACTACATTTATACCATTCCGCATGCGGAACCATAAAGCGCCATATTTCATTTAAATTAAAGAAACGTCCCCGGCATTCATAACTAACGCAATCGCATCGTTTTCTTTTATTAAAAGAAAAGGACAAGGCTGGCCGTATGCCGCGTGCACTAAAAGTTCTCAATACACACAAATACAAAACAGAATGTGTCACTGGAGCACTATAAATATTACATTATTTGTGCCTTGAGACCATTGTACTTTTATTAGCCCAGAAGGGTCAAAAGTTAAATTACACCCACATTGCAGTATCTTATTCAATACATGACACTATACCACCAACCCTGTTGTAAATTCACTTAACTGATTAGGGCTGGGTGAGAGACAATGTGAAAATGGACCTGAATGGACTTGAAATCAGCATTAAAGCATGTAACTTTTGTTTAATGAATATAATGTATTTTTATCCAATCTGTTTGGTAGAGTATGCTAATAGTATATAACGTATTGGATTGCTGGTGTTACAAACAGTCAACACGGCACTGGTTCAGTCAGGATTGTGATCCCATGCAGGCGAGCCAAGCAGCTCTGTGAATAATATCACTTCCCAGTTCCCCATGGGAAACTAATGAGTGTTGGACACGCTCACTGGCCACAGAGGACACAAACCATTCCATCACTGCGCACGCACGCATGCGCAAGCGTGTGTGCGTGCGCATACCCTTGTAGGGCCAAATGTCCACAAGTATGTGGACTTTGTTGTCCTGGTCCTCACAAGATAATGGTTTTGTTGTGGTAGCAGCACAAAGTCCCTGCTTTATTGCGAGTGAGATCATAGGTAGGGGAGAACACACAAAACCCTCAGTATCAAATATAAATGTATTAAGGCAGTGACACGAGTGTCTCTTCTTTTTTTTTATGAGCCATATAGTGTAAGGCAAGAAATCACTGGGCATAATGGGTAATGGATAATGGGTTGTACAGTCTTCTCTTAAAGACAATGGCATGTGGCACAGTGATTGGTTTCATTATTGCGACGCCCAAACCACCCAACACAGCATAACGGGTATAGGTGTTTTAGGGATTTAGGCTGGGGTACAAGATAACATTTTTTACGAGGGAACGTCTCTTATGCAATGCTAAATCCCCAAATTTCAGATTTATGGCCCTATCTTGCGATGTGATGTCCTCACAAGTATTTATACAAACGTGTGTGTGTGTGTGTGTGTGTGTGTGTGTGTGTGTGTGTGTGTGTGTGTGTGTGTGTGTGTGTGTGTGTGTGTGTGTGTGTGTGTGTGTGTGTGTGTGTGTGTGTGTGTGTGTGTGTGTGTGTGCGTGCGTGCGTGCATGCGTGCGTGCGTGCGTGCGTGCTCTCAGCGCTCTGCCATATGGACGCTACAGTATATCAGACCCTCCATGGGAGTTTTTGGAAAGTCACCCCAAAGGCCCGACTCTCCGTGCCCAGACACAGACTATACTCACGCTGGGGCCAAGTAGGAAATGCAGAGGGCCTTAGATAGAAGATACAAAACAGAATGTGGGAGTGTGGGAGAAAGAGAGAGAAGGGGGGGGGGGGGGTATTGGAAAAGAAAACTCTGGAATGGGAACAAAGCTATTGAGGGAGATGGGCGATAAAGAAAGGAAGAAATAAATAAATAGAAAGAACAAAAGAAAGTTTAACGCTACCATGTGGGAGAAGAAAGCGATCGAACGAGGGAACGCGGACGCTATGGACACACATTTTGAGGAGGAGGAGGACAGAGAAGAAGGCAACGTTACAGAGGGCGGAAAAGGGGAAATGGAGCGAGAGAAGGGGAAATAAACGGGCCAGGTGCATTGGCAGGGCAGAGAGACGGAGGGAGGACTGATGGCCATGGGAGAACAGAGGACCGGCGGAGGAGGTTTGTGTGATGGGGCGTAGCTGTACCGATGCCAGCAAGCCTCTTCAGACACCCATCTAAAGACACCCTCCCCACCCTCTCTCTCTCTCCATCACTCTCCCTCTCCTCTCCACTGTTAGTTTCCATTTCCATCAACCGCCTGATTTCTTTATTCTCCCCCCCCCCCCTCTCTCTCTCTCTCTCTGTGTCTCTCTACCCATCCCTGGTGTCTCTGCAACAGCAGCAGCCGCGATCAGTCCTTCAGAGGCAGAACGCAAGGGTGAAAAGTAGCAAGAACAATCTCTCTTCTTTTTTTTTCCACGGCGAGGGGTCAATGGAGTGGCACGGACATAAACATAATAATCCCTTTGAGCGCGTCCGGGGGCACGGGGAGGACTCAGGATGCCTATATATGGGAGGGGGTGGGGGGATGGTGGGGCGATGAGAAAGGTGGGCGTTGCCGGGGCCCTCCAGAGGGCCGCGTCGGGAGCTTGACATGGCGGAACACCGAATTACACGGCAAGAGCCTGAGAAACGTCTGGAACGGAGAGGGCCTGACTTCTGTCTCTCTCTCTCTCTCACTCACACACACACACACACACACACACACACACACACACACACACACAGGTGGGTGAAGCAAGTATACTGTATGTGCAGGTGCGCGAGCTCACGCACAATGCACGCACAAACAAGTGTATTGAATATTAGCATGCATGCATACACGTTGTCATGTCCGCATAATTCTCTCTCTCTCTTTCTCACACACGCACGAGCACACACACACACACATGCACAGGCTGCCCCTCCTCCCTCAGTGTCCTTCAAGTCTTTTCTCATCTATCATCCACAGCAACTTTGACTTCCTTTCTTGGTTCCATTGGTGGTCTCTCTGGTGCTGCGGAGCACGCACACACGCACGCACTCACACACGCACGCACGCACTCACACATACACACACGCACACACACACACACACACACTCCCTCTCTGTCTCACACTTGTCCGCTCTCTTTCTAACTCTTTCTAACTCATCAACTTGTAGATCAGCTATTTTCACTACTTTCGTATAATACTCTTGTATGATGATAGTAGGACATAAATCTATGATTTAAATACTGTATGGATGGAGATATGAGGCAGCAGTGGTATGGTATTAGATGGGTTTATTGAGCTTATGCATAACAATCATCTAATCCAGTCGTTTTCAACCCTTTTCATATTAACGCCCATTATTTATTCTGCATTTGAGGCACGGACCACCATTTGATGAGATTTAGCCTCAGACTCAAAACTAAAGAATATTTTGTTGTCGTTGGATAAGATTTTGGTCCACAATTCAAAGCTGTACTGGTGTGGTACCATAGGAGAGATAACGGGCAGTACTGGTGTGGTACCATAGGAGAGATAACGGGCAGTACTGGTGTGGTACCATAGGAGAGACAACGGGCTGTACTGGTGTGGTACCATAGGAGAGATAACGGGCTGTACTGGTGTGGTACCATA